>NC_056700.1:3900357-4060357 GCF_018831695.1 Puntigrus tetrazona
CAATCTTGAGATAAGTGTGTCATGGAAAACCCGCACGAGAGTGATGGGAAGCCGGTCTGGAGAGGACAGAAGCTCGAATCGAGAACAGAGTCCCAAAATAGGGTCTCTAAACGGTTCCTAGTAATAGGAACTGACCCTTTCCTTGCAACGGTTTCATTAAAAGTAATTAAGCTAAAGAAAGAGCTACACCCGTGGGATTGTGGAAAAACGGCGTATCTGTGTTAAAGTCGTGCATGAGCTGCCACCCAGAAGGCCCCTCGTAAAACACGCTGCCAAACCGTAATGCCGAGGGCCGCGCTGTGGTGCCACTGAGAGCCCCAATCACCGCCCGCGGGGCCCGTCTGAACACACAGCGTTTTACTCTACTCTTCACTCTGCTGCTCTCACATGATTTCAGGTCAGGACTATTATACGGGACGTCACGGTGTACCAGTAAACCGTTTGGCGGGAACAGATAGTTCGCGTTTCTTAATCTCATGCAAACTCACTCGCGACTTAATGAGTAACGACAGCCAGACGAATGCATGCATGCAGGGATGTAATTTATGCAAGCTTCGTTTATTTTGATCCGGTGAGAGTCGATCCAGGCCGTTTCTCTAGTTTGATATACACTGCCATCTTCTGGTTAAAGCGGTGGTCGCGCCACCGATTGAAACGAAAAGTGCTGCATAATGATTTACGGCTCTGATTAACCCTAGAAAGTTTAGCCTACTGTATGTTTTCAAATGCAAAGCCCGTACGCCTTTAACATGATCAAAACTTAGCTCTCACGGTCATAAAAGTATTTAGATATCATCTAGCTAAGACATATATAGCGACAAATGATATATTATATTACTATCGATTATCATTTTAGGTCATTACTCTGTTATAAAGATCTCGTATTGATCACATTAGCCACATGGTATTTATTTTAAAAAGAAATAAAAATACTACAAACAGGCCTATTTTTTAGGGTGTTATATGATGATTAAGCTGTATTTTCCTCATATTCTCACTACATCATACCATATGAGCCATAAAAGCATGGTACAGCAAATGCAAACGTCTGTAAGGTTCGATTAAACTGTTCAACTCTTAACGAAACGTATTCTTTGTTGTGTATAACATAGCAGCAATATGTTTAATTTATTGTGCAGTTTTAATTCCAGATAAGCAGACAGTACTTGATTTAGGCCCAGGTTTATTATTAGCACTTGATTACGGTGTCCGTGTAAAACACACCATTAATGACTGCAGTAATGTGTACAGCATTCGATCATTTTTAACGACAGGCTAATTAATTAATGACTGCATGCTGATTGCATGTTTTTCTGCACTTGCGACGTAGCCTGGAAACCGTCACGTATAACGTGACCTGATACACTTCAGTTAACCAGCTGGGGTTTGATTTCGTTCATAATCGCGGTGCGAAATGAATGCACGTATTCACTGGGCTGTGATTTGCTCTCACCTCTTTCACGACGCCGTCAAAACTGGCACAGTCCACTTTAACCTCTGCCTGCACAGCGGGGACTTATTTACCCGAGTTCCTGGATGTAGTCAATGGTGTGGAGGAAGCACTGGTCCGGAACGAGGGAATACCTCGGAGGAGCGGCGCAGAGAAAGGGCCCATTCAAAGGTGGAATGACAAATAGGTGAGTCTGTTTACACACACGCTGTTGACACAAGTATGCATTTGGCTCGGTGGGTTATTGCTGGGTATTCGGGAATAAATCTCAACCTTTCAGGGCTTCTGGGCTCCTGCAAAACAATGCCAATCTGTTTGGTTTAAAGCCACATATTTCAAAGTGATGGGTTTCCTAATGCCTCTTCACTGGTCCTTATGTTTCGCACTGCACCAAGTGTTTTGAAATGAGCACTGGAATCATTTTGCGTCGAAAATTGTCATGTAGTGAAATAATAAGGATTTTATATATAATAGTATAAAATGTTATATTAGTGAGAGGTCAATAACATTTTATGGGCCCACTATGAATAGATTGGATTACTTTTGAAAACAAAATGAGAGAAAGAAAAATTTATGGTAAAGGTTTTTGGCACTTGTGTGAACACACACACACACACACACACACACACACACACATCCATCCATCTAGTGGAAACAAAACCTAACAGAAAGAAACATTTTTAAATCAATTTTTAGATTTTTAGATGTTAGGGCATTTGGGCTTTTTTAGCGATGCATGTAAAGTGTAGCATGGTCTGATATAAGTTTAAGTACTTTAATTCAATGATAAATGCTTGCTTGGTTTGCGGATGTCAAGTTGTATTCATTATTTTTCATTATTAAGACTACAGGAGAACATGAAATCACAGATAGTCTGTAACAGTCTGCTGTTCTAGCGACACCCCAAGATCTTGTTGACTTGTGCAAGGAAAACAGAAAATACGTCATTTGGGCACAATGATGCCTTAAAAAGAGTTTGCTGGATTCTGGAACAGAGCTTTTATGTTTACAACATTGTAACTGTATATGTAAAAACACGCAGGCCTATAGAAATCTTGCTATTTGGAGACATTCTTGTGGCACTACCACAAAGGCTTTGCCAGACGCAGAAAGTGCTGATCGTGGGTTTTACAGCTGCGGTGAACTTCAAATCTCCAGAAACGTCAATGCCCTGGCGGATGCTATTCTATTTATACCAGCTTTAATATTATTGAAAAATGAGTATTGTCGGCGCCGATATACAGCACCATTGGTTTGCAGACAGAAACTATTAGACACCATTTGCTGTCAGCCTAGTGGTCACTTGAGAAAACCAACTTCAGCTTTGCAATCTTCTCCAGTGGTAAAAGGGTTAGTGCATCCGAAAATGACGTATCTGTCATCATTTACCCATTCAAAGACCATGCAAACAAAACTTTTGCACATCAAAAATAAGAACAAATCTCACAGCTACGCTTCCTTGTTTACTGTGTTTGATCAGCTCTATGTTTGTGTGTTGATCAGCGTTAAATTAATCATTAAATAAAAGCCTATAAATGAAATCTGTTCATCATATAACACGATTATGTCTCTTCAGAAGGTTTGAATTCATTTGGAGTTGAAGCTGAAGATGAAGAGTGGTCTTATGGGTCTGAAAAGGTTTTATTTGATGTGCACTTGTAGTATACTTCAGATCTTTTTTTTTTTTTTAACTGTACTTGAAATTATACAAGACAATGTTTTACTTAAGTTTTAAATTAAGCATAAAAACCATATTTAACTCTAGTGCGTTATTCGATATCTCATTTAAATTACATTACATTTTAAGTTAATAATTTACATTTATATTTTACGTTTACAAAAATATCTTAAAATGTGAAGTTTGAAATATTTAAATACAAGAAATCTAACTTTAAAATAGAAATGACATTAAACACATTTTAGTTTGACATAAATGATTGTCAGTGAATTTGAGAACACAATTAAACATATTTCTAAGACAACAGAAGCAGTTCTGCAATAAATATTGTGTCCTATTTCAAACAATTTCAACTAACTGCCTAAATTTAAAATATAAACTACAATAAATTGAATATAAATAGCAGGCAATCAAGTGTCTGAAAACATTCAGCTTCCACTCGAGCATATTCTTTTAAATATATTATCCCCGTATAAAAGCATGCTTATTTTTAACAAGGTATGCTTTGACAGATTTTTAATTTTTTGTTGAAGCGCTCCGCTAAAGCGTCCCTTTGCTTGCTGAACATCTGTTATCTGCAATCTCGTTTCAAACACAAGTTCTTTTTATTTCTTCACTGTAAATAAGGCTTCGTTTCCATCATTTCCAATCCTGGATGATATTTTGGTCTTGTGGTGCTTGCACTCGTAACAGCCTTGGGCTTGCCAGTGTCCCTCAGGCTTCTGGGAAGATGAAATAGTGTGCTGTTTCAAGAGGAGCACACTGCTTCAGCCACAGGTTTAAATTAAGCGTGGTGGAGCAGCCTCAAACCCCCTCCGGCCACATAGGAAAGAGAATAACTCATGTATGGCAGCATGAATGCGCCGGCTGATAGGCTAAATGTAAACAAGAGGAGAGACACGGTAAGCGAGGGGTCAGGTCATCGCACACGTATCGCTTGAGCAGGGCACCGAGCGCATTCTGACGATTCTGGTTTTGCTTGGCATTTTTGGTTTCACACCACGACACACAAATCAAATATTAATGAGCAATGTGCGTCAGAAAAGAAGGCAGGAAAGTTTGTTTCCACGTTTGAGTGCCAAAAAGAGAAGAAGAAAAAACACTGGGTTTACCTTCATCGTTGCTAAAAATGTTCCTACCGTTAATAAACAAAATTTCTCATTATTATTCTATTCTTTCCCCCAAAAAGTGAAACATGCATCATATCTTCTTCATGTGTCATGTCTTCCCAATGCTGCTCAGACTCACGAAACAAGTCATCTGTTTCTGTCTACACAAACTTATGTGTATAAATAGTATGCAAAAGAAAAACGAAAACCTGTGGTATATGCACGCAAAAATGGACTGTATATTATATGCACTCCGAACACGTCCATGTCATATACACGCCAAAGTCCATGTTTGCTTATCAATACCATGAGTTTTAATTTTTACTCATACTATTTATATGCATTTTCATGAGACTGGGCTCTGTGTGTGTGTGTGTGTGTGTGTGTGTCAGCACCAAACGAGCGAGCGTCTCCTTAATGCCAGTGTTGTCCTTCAGGGATCTGTGTTTGTTAGCAAAGAGCCTTCATCAGTCCAGTCTAAGTCCCCTGCTCATGCTTTCTGTGGGCCTGCTGAAATTCCTGTTTTGCTTGGGCCAGCATGTCCTTGTAGAATTGCAAGCCTTCTTTCTTTTCCTTCAAGGCATTTTTCAGAGCCGTTCTCAAGGTTTCGTTTTCTTCTAGTTGCAGTGCCAACCTGTATGGACAAAAAAAAAAATGCATTTAGTTACTGGACTGGAGCAGGCCGTTTGAAAGAACATCACTATTACACCTGCTCGTATTATGTATAAGAGTTTTGGCATGTGCTCATTCTGAGAGTTTAGCACTATAATGTACGTGCATTAGATCTAATAATGAGTAATAGAGCTAATACTCCCCTGCTACTGTGAAAAAGAAAGTACAGAGACTTTCTACTCCCAACACATCCACAACATGCTGCCGTGAGCATGTAGAAAATACTGCTGCTAACATATAACATACATGAAGTCATCCCATAGCAGATCTATACAGGTGGAGCTGGGGAACGTGGAGGGTCGCTGAAGCATGCTGCTACTGCTATTAAATATTGAGCAGCACTGGCCATTGATGCAAAAAGAAACCAGTCAGCTGCGCGAATAAATCAATTACGCTATCTAGAGTTTCGAGACAAAACACTGTATTTATTATACAGACACGAATGATACGCAAAAAGGAACTATTGCAATAATGCACATGACTGTCAGTTTAAAACACGGTTTATGAAGCGTGCAGAAAACAACTGGAAGTCAGTTATTAATGTTAATGTTAATTAACTGTAACCATTCCAGAGCTGTTCGTCCCAACAGCTGTCGAAAGATCTTTTGAGTACTAAAAGGTTGCATGTCAATACAACATTTAGGAAGAAAAGGCGTACCGTGCTTTGAGTTCACCAAGTTGAGCGTCACGGGTGACATCAGAGGAGCTTCTGGGAGACGAACCCTCCTGTTTGTCAGAGAGACTCAGAGTGCTGCCCGAGCTTCCTACATCAGGCCAAGAAAATACAATTGATTTCAGTTTGAAATCAAATATACAGTGAACCTTGGATTTTACGATGTATTACTGGATTCAGTGACACTGCTATAACGTGAGAAATATGATTCAAATTCAGTCCACATGAGGCCACACAGAACCTGTTCTACTCCGATTAGGCGTTTGCAGACTCGCTTCTTTCCTTAAGTCCAGTTTGGCTCTCTCCAGCTGCTGCTCCAGTGAGACTGAACGCTGCCATTCCTGTCTGAGCTTCTGCTCAGCTTCTGCGCACTGGCGCTTCGCCTCTTCTTCCCTGCAGCATAAATTAAGACTATTTCAAACAGCCGTTGCCGTGATAAACCCAATGTCATTACTCAGCCCATATGCCAGGGTTTCCCAAATGGGGCTTGTGAGGAACCTGCACAATAATCAAGATAATCAACTGTCTAATTTGATTCAATAGTGTGTTCTTGTGAAAATACAGCTCGAGGATTTTAAATGTTAAAAGATGATAATAATGATGATGATGATGATGATAATAATAATAATAATAATAATAATAATAATACATAATACATAATCAAATAACATATTAATTATTATTATTATTGTTGTTATAATATTAAATAATATGTATTATATTATTAAACAATAATTACTATAGACTACAATGTAAAAATAAAACACTTATTTAATGTTTATATAATTTGAAATGTCATGTCACCATTAACCAACATCATTGAAAATGTGAAATATTAACGTAAAATCTCAAAGGGACTTTAAGTAAATATTTAAGGGGTTTGGCTAACAAAACATTTTGGAAATCTCTAATATAGGTCATGTTGAAGCTTTTAAAAAACAGACGTTCATTTAAAAAAAAAAATGATGGGTACATTATGTGCTCTTAGTTTATGATTTCAACATAACACAATGTTGCTTCCTACTAAGCAAAATCGTATTAGTAACAGTGGGTGATTTTAAAATCATTCAAAGGGAAACCATACGCTTATGTATATATATTTCCAAATGAGGATGTTCTGAGGAAAGTTATTCATAACATACTTATTGATCGTGTCCTACCTGGTTTGCTGTACTTTGGTCAGCTCCAGCAGTCTGTCTCTCTCCACACTGGCAGCTTGATAAAGAGCCTTATACTCGGCACACTGAGCCTGGAGCGCTGGGAGTTTAACAGCACACTCTGCACAGGCTGCTTGTGCGTCTCTGAAATAACATAACAGTGCCTTTCCTCACACCGTTGTATTAGATAGCAGGAGATACTGCAGACTGTAGGAAGTGTGTGTGTGTGTCATAGGTGTAAAGAGTACGTGAAAATAATACTCCACTACACTATAGCAATCAATAAAAAAAAGACTTAAGCCATTGGTCTCAAACTCAATCCCTGGAGGGCCACAGCTCTGTGTAGTTTAGCTCCAATCCTAATCAAACACACCTGATCCAGCTAATCAAGGTCTTCAGGAACTTTGTCGCAGGTGTGATTTGAGGCTGGTTGGAGCTAAACTCTGCAGAGCTGTGGCCCTCCGGCGTTTGAGTGTGAGACCAAAGTCTTAAGTATTTCACTTGGGAATGTGGCATTATGGGATTGAAAGCAGTGTGGAGAAAGAGTTGAGAGCAGCAAAAAAGTCGGGCATTCCTCGACTGCAAATATGGAATGGGTATCACCATTAAAAGAAGAAGAAACACAAAAAGGCTAATATCTTTGGCTACAGAGTACCTTAAAAAAAGATACTCAAGTACAGTAATTAATTACATTTACTCAAATGCACCTCTGGGCTGTGTGTGTGTCTGTGTGTAAAATGTTTGGTCAGAAAATCAGAGTTACATTTGTTGTCGACTGAGAAGGTTAGACTCCCTGCTCTTCTCAAGTGACGTCAAAGGCCTGGTGTTAGTTTGACTCTTCCACTCAAACTGCTTCTGCTCCAAACACACACAATCATCATCAGCAGGAGAAAGAAAGCGCTGCCGATGATGTGACGGGACGTGGCATACCATGAGGCCGAGATGCTGGATCTCCTGCTCCAGCTCTTTGACCTTGTTCTCCTTCTCTGAGACCATGGCTTTGAGCTGCTGGATGAGCGAGGCGTGCTGCTGGGCCTCGCTGTGGAGATGTCTCTCCAGGCCCTGCTGAGCCTCCTCACGCTGAGAGCCTTTCTGGCTTAGATGCCCAAGCATGGCCTGCCACTTCGCCTGCTGCTTCTGTCAGAGGAGCGAGTCAGAGATCAGCCCTGCTCAAATATTTAATATCGCCTGCCAAATCAACATTCAATATCACCTGCTTGTTTTGGAGGAGGGGGTCAGAGGTCATTCGTCTATTTGGAAATTTAAGCTCTTTCCTATCCTTGTTTGTTTATTATTATTTACAAGAATATCTACAGGATATTACAATTGGCAATAATGTCTGTTCATTGTCTTACATTAGATTTCATGAAAAACGTGATTGTAGTTTAGAATAGGGGACACTATTAACTAGACTCTTAATAGCATGATGTGTGTTACCAGCATATAGGCTGTTTATTAGTACTTATAAAGCATATATTGATTAATTCTGCCTTACCATATTCTGGATCCCTTAACCGTACCCATTACCTACTACCATAACAACTACCTTACTAAAAATATTGTTAATAGTGTATGTGCTCCCTAATCAAACGTGTTGCTAAAATTCAGCTCATACTGTACACATTTTTGATGTTTACATGTTATTTATTCTACGGAAATATTTATTTACATTTATATTTATGTATCAAACTGTTTAATCTAGAACCTCTACGTCATATGTGTTGTATATGTGTGTGTGTAATATTATAACATAAACAATCACACTAATATAAGAATCTGTCACCAGTAAGGCATCGACCAGCTCATCGTCGTGTTTGCCTTTATCCAGCAGAGTGCTGATCTGACTCTTCAGGGCTTTGATTTCTGTACTCAGCACTTTGTTCCTGGATTTAGAGGCTTCCAGTTTCTTCTTCATGTCTGAGTGCTCCTCAAGAAGAACTTCATAATCCACTGTGAGCTTCTGCAAAGACATCATTATTGAAATGTCAAATGTTATGTCAGATGATCCATTAAGGCGTTTAACGACATGCACAACCTCCAGAGTCTCCTTGCGCTCCCTCTCTATGTGACGGATGTGGCTGAGGTTTCTGTCTTGAGTCTTCAGCAAGCCTCCCGTTTCCGTAATCTCCTCCAGGCCAAGGTCACAGAGCTGCTTCCTGTGAAAGGACTGGCTCAGCTGCTGTTCCAGGTCCCGCACCTTCAGTGTAGAAAATGTTTAGCACTGGCAAGTGACCTATGATGAATGCTATGAGTACAAGAGAGCAAACTGCAATAATGAGATTTTTTCAAGCCTGTTTTTGCCATGGAATCAAAAAACTGTGACTCAGAAACTCAGAAAATTCACAATGATCTTTTTTAAATAGTTTTATAGCAGAAACAAGCTATAAAAGTAACTTTTAATTCTGTCCAGTGAGTTTATGATTAGTGGATAAAGAATTTTTAGAAACTTTTTTTCTCTGAGATTTTCTATTTTTAATAAAAAAAAAAAAAAATATATATATATATATATATATATATATATATATATATATATATATATATATATATATATATATATAATTATCATTATTATAAAGCACCATTTTTTTTTCATTTCAAAAAATGTCAGAATTGTACAATTTTAATTTATAATTGCAAGAAAAAAGTGAATATAGAGATAAAAAAGTTGCAGTGACTTATATATGCACACGCACATTTGTTGGGTTTGTATGTCAAAATTCTTTAAGTCTGACTTTTTTTCTCAGACAAAGTCTGAATTATAATAATATAAATTCTGAATCACAATAAAAATTGCAACTTGATATTTAAACTCAAGACGCAATTCGAGTAAACATTTAGCAAATACGGGATTATTTGACATGAGAATATTTGGACTTTTTTGGAATTAAAGGTAAAGAAGCTGTAAAACTCAGAACTGAAATAGTGTAAAAGCCGATGAACGTGTATAACGAACGAGTGAATAATCAGTCACACCAACAGGCTCTGGCTAGGTCTTGAAGACTCACTCTGTTCTGAAGGGCGAGGATATGCTGAGAACGGCCTCTCCAGCCTCCCGGGTTACACAGTATCTGCTGAATACTGACGTCCTCACCCACCTCACAGCTCAACACCTGACAAAACAGCTTCGCTAAATCATCATCACATGATTAAATATTATGTTAACCGAAACCGATTCATAAAAATGACACGAACAAACCTTGTGAGCTATTTTTAGCTCCTGTTTAAAGGCCTGGATCTGGTTGCGGTATTCAGTCATTTTGAGCTGGGCGGTAGATAATTTCTCCTGCAGGGATTTTACTACCGGGCTGTTCTGCGCAAAAACGCATTGAGAATAATGTCATTCAGAACAGTTAGAGCCGTCTATTCACGCAGCAGATGATGAGCGGCGTGTTATAACACTACGTTACTTCAAGATGGTCGTTCGCAGTCTTTGAATCCTGCTTTTTGGTTGTCTTCTTGCCAGGATTAAGCAGCAAAGTGGCCTGAAGCTAATAAAAGAGCAATGATATACATGAAAAATCACTGACCAAAAAAACACATCTGGGATCAAAGCAGCTAACGATTCGGTTTTATCTTTACCTCTTTCTCCAGTTCTCTGACTCGATTGTTTGCTTGTTTAGTTTTGGTCTTCTCTCGTTCTATTTCCGCGGCTAATTCTCGATTCCTTTTTGACAGTTCAACTATTTTGGTTGCTGCTGCATCTCCTGCCAAACCAGCAGTACCTTCACAACGACAACACACACACACACACACTCGTTATGTACCAGACAGATATTAAAAAAAAACATTTGTGCACTGCACTTAACGTATGAATGATACTGAATTAAAGTGGCATGACAAGAAGCATCTTTCAAAATACATTTCGTTATATACCAATGTTTACAATGTTTTTAAAAGACAACTAGCTATACTTTAGAACAGGTAACTCTTGTTGACATTTTCCTCAATAAATTCTTAATTTGCTGTTTATTAATAGTTAGTAAGGTAGTTAAGTTTAGATATCGAGTCGGATTAGGGGTGTAGAAAAGGGTCGTGTAGAATAAGGCATTAATATGTGCTTAATTAGCAATAATAAATGGATAATATTCTAGTAATATGCATACTAATAAGCAACTAATAGGTGTAATTATGAAAAAATAAAGTGTTACCGAAAAGTTGCAACCCTTTTGCAGCGCTATATCATGCTCAATAGAAAAGGTGCGCTCTTTACCTGCTAAAGCCAGCCTTTCCTCCTCTCTCTTCTTCTTCAGGTGTTTTATCTCAAAGTCTTTCTCGCTCAGAAGTTTATGGAGTCTGCCGTTCTCATCTCTCAGCTCCCTCACATGATCTTGAAGCCGTTCGTTTTCATTCTGCGTCACTCTAAATTAGATTTTCAGTAATACACAGTGCATACTGAATGAACACGTGTTAAATATGTGTGCATGTTTGTGTGTGTTAAATAGTTATATACGTAAAAATATGTAAAAAATAAAGAAGAAAAACTCAATGCAGACTGCTAAATTAACGATGAATAATGGTCTCATTTCTGGCAGGATGGACTGTGTTGTTGTCCTGAAAGGGATGTTGCTCTCATAATGACCCTAATAATTATATCCGTGAACTTATGTTTCATGTGTCACCTTGCGTTGAATTGATCCATCGTGTCATCATTCTCTTCTGTGAAGTTTATATTGTCCAGACCGTTTGAGTCCGTCTTTTTCATCTCCAGTCTTCTCTGGATGCGCTGCACTTGTTGCTCTTGAAGAGCTTGAAACTGAAGCCTCAGCTGCTCCTTTATTTCATCACTGTCACCATCCATCACTGAGAGATCAGAGACAGCCTTACTCATGATGACAAATGGCATGAGAGCTGGTTTATGCAAACTAATGCAGTTATAGTCGAGAGCTGTCCAGACGCGCTTCAAAGAAAGAAACATCCGGGTACTGAGAGCGCGTTACACCTGCTTCAGCTCGTTTGCAGGCTTCTTTTTAAAGCACTTTTTGTTGTATTATATTTTTATATTTAATAATAAAACACAATTATTGCTCCTATAACGCATATATGTGTAATGTGAGAGCAATGCAAACAAATAAACGGTTAACCTTATTATTGTAATGTACAAACTAGAGAGGACCGTTTCAAACCTGAACAAAACCTTACCTGACGACAAAGATTTCGACCAACTTAGTTAAGAACGGGAATTGGGATTGACATGGTTAAGGATATAATTTCATAAAAATAAAGCTAAGCGAGCACAGTCCGTGATTTAATAGACGCTAAAGGTTTCGCTAGCGGTTTCCGGTCCATTTGTAAACACAGCCGTCTCCGTGGAAACGCGTTGCCACGCTCTCGGAGGTAAAAAAAAAAAAAAAAAAAAAAAAAAAAAAAGGTACAAAAGCTGTCAGTGGGGCGATCTTCAAACGATGTACCTTTTAGGTACTAATATGCACATTTGTGTTAATAATATGTACTAAAATGCGCCCCTGGGGGAAACATAGTGTTTAGTTTTAGCTTTTTAAAAAAAGAGTACCTTCCCAGTCACAGCTTTTGTACCTTTTGTACTTTCTGCACGTGCAGGAAGTGCGTCTGATGACCAGCTGGAAGTCACCGGACATTTGACGACTAGACTGTATTATTGGTAGTAAAATAATAAGTTACGTGTTACAGATAATTCATAACGATAGGAAAGTAACACAAGCATATGTACAATAGTGAGAGCTTAATACGTATGTATTAATATGTGTGCGCACCTGGTATTTATCACCTTATGGGGACATTTTTTAGGTTATATAACTTATATGAAACACGCAGGATTTCATTTTTTGACAATCTAAAATTGCCAGTTGTTTCCTGTAAGAGGTAGGTTTAGGTGCAGGGTTGGTGTACAACAAAAACACATACAGTCTGTACAGTAAAAAGAAACCTTACGCCCATAAAACATGAAAACCCAATATGTGTGTGTGTGTGTGTGTGTGTGTGTGTGTGTGTGTGTATTAAAACGAAACAATTGTTCCAGTGCTTTTTGAAAGACAATACATCTTTTTGTTGTCAACAAATGCCTAAATATACAGTATATACAAAGAAAATAGGTTGCACATAAGAGGAAACCAGCATTCTCAACCAGCCAGCAGCAGAACAACAAAAAACACAGAAATTCAACAGGAATCATGAGCAGAGCTCCCTCTTTAGGCACTGCAGACCCTTTTCTGTTCCTTCATCTTTTATAAATCAGTCACGGGTGAAGAACACCCATCCAGTCCTGTGAAGAAGCAACACATAAGTGAACGCACACACACACACACACACACACACACACACACACACACACACATTGTGTTTTCAATGTTTTCTGGACATTCACTATAGGTACTCTAACGGTTTGTAGAGTACAAAGTGTATTTTCTGTCGCCCTACTCCTCTTACAGAATTTTTTTGCCATTTTGATTTTCTAAAAACTTAATTTTTATCAGCTTGTTTCCTCATGGGGACCTAAAAACAATCGCCACAAGGTCAAAGGGTCAAATTCTACTGGTGTTATGGTCCTTGCAGGGTCATTCGGTCCCCGTAACATGATAAAAGCAGCTTTTATGGGTTTTTTTGATAGGACTCTCCATAGATGTTGGTGTTTGTACAGTATAAAAATCAGTGTATTTTTAGGACAAAAAAACAAACTAATTCTGTGTGATTTATAAGGCTTTGCATTGTTTCTTATGCAGTATTTCATGAATCTTGATTGTGATTAATAGCTATCTGTGCTGTTTTCCATTTTCTGGCTATAAAATGATGAATGAACATAAAAAAGCCTGTAGTTTTCATAATAATAATAATAATAACGGTTAAAGGGGCCTGAAAAATAACGCACTGTTCACATCTGTGGTTGCTTACTAGATGATTCTGGGTTAAACTGGTTATCAGAGATATGCAAACCAATAAACTCTGTACTGAAAGTACCTTTGATACTCACATCATCTTTCACAGAGATATGACTGAATTACTCATGAGATGCTCATGTCCTCCACATCACCTGTCACCGTCTCTTTGAGGAACGGATGCGCTTCAATCCTCAACAGAGAAACTTCTTTATCGGCTTTGATGAAGAACCTGCTTCCGTTCCTCAAAAAAATGCCCTCACGATTAAAAAAAAATGTTCGCGCTAACAATGAATGGTTCTTTTAAGAACCGTTCACTAAAATGTTCTTCAGGGATTTCTTTTTGGTTCCCAAAGAATATTAGCTCTTTAAATAAAACGGCTTTTTGATCATCTTTGTTATTTCTAAATCGGTCTCAGATCCTGGAAAAGTGCTTACTCTGTATCTCAGCGGTACCAAAGAAAGACCCGCAAGTCCACAATATCTTGAAATGACGTTCATTAGCAAAGAGCTCCATGAACCGTGTGTCAGATAAGAGAGACGTGCAAAGCGTGCCGAGCAGCGTGTCCCAAGGAGCGGGACTGAAGACCTCCGGACCGGGCAGCATCATCTATGAAGAGATGTAGAAAGCTACCGTCCAGCAGGCGGCGCTCTCCTTTAACTGAGTCTCTGGGGTCTTCACAGATGTGTATCAGTCACTGGCGACAGGCTTTTCTGCCAAGAGTCTTAGTCACCAGTTAAATGTAATAAATGCAGATAGCAGGAAACGACTGGCTGCGGCTGCTGGGTGTGACAGCTGTTTCTATAGCTCATATAAACCATGATGAAATCTAAATAACACCATTAGGTAATGTCTGTAAGAACATTGCGTGCCGTTCAAACTTATGCAAAGACTTCTCAGTCTATTATATATATATATATATATATATATATATATATATATATATATATATATATATATTGTTTCCATTTATTCTTTTCCCTATAATTTGTCCATACAGGATTGCATGCATTGGATTTAAAATCATAATAATAATAGTGCATTTATAAAAAATGTTTTTATTATTTTTTATTTTATTTGTATTATTATTTATTATTAATAAAATAAAAATAAAAAATTACAAAATCTATTATTTTTTTTATATTTGGATTGTAATTCATTTATATGTCTGTTGCTTATGTCTAGGTTTTATATGAGTGAAGTAGAAGTTTAGCACAAGTTTTGGTTAAAATGGGTGACCTGTTAAACGTAAAAAGCCAGTAACAGAAGCCTGATTAGCCGATTAACCTTACATTACGACAGAGAACTTCACAAAGCCAACATTCATGAAAGGGCTGCAGTCATTAAATATTTCAATCACATACAGTAAATCACTCCTAAAGGGCCAGGTTAAGTCACGATCATAAAACCTGGCCAGCTGGAGCACAAGATGAACTTGACCGTGTCCTGATCACCTGACGATGGATAACCACTGTGGGAAAATCTCAACACTTCAACATCTCTGAAAGCATCTTCTGATAGACAGCATTCAACCGTACGTCTGCTGAATGCATGCATCTAAAGCTAAAAGAATCGTTTTGTATACTCAATTATAGGTCATAAGAATCCTATGCATACAGAAAACTGACATACTGTACATACAGTTTATGATATAACAGTATACTAGCTGCAAAAACACCACAGTAAAACATGAGTGTGAAATAACCAGAAGTGTTTATTGGCATTACAATGGTTTTTATAGGCAAAGATAAACACAGTGAGATCCTCAAAATATATATATATATATATATATATATATCGCTCTGAAAGTACAATTTGTGTGTTGTTTTTTTTTTAAATATGAAAAAAGGTGCAATAATTACCTCACACGGCAACACAATCGATTGATAAATCTACAAAAGAACGAGCTCCTCTCATTCCTCATGACACTCGCGCCAACTTAACAAAAAAAAGACTTAAAAGTTGCTTCAACTCCTGAATATCCTGTTCGACAGCGCTGCATCTGAACCAGTACCATTAATCATTTAGCAGCGGTCAAGTCCCCACGATGTAAAATGTTTGTTACGTTTGTTCTGGAATTTCTTTCTGACATAAACGGTATGAGATTAATCTCTCTTTAGAAGGAGCGAAGGTCTGGAAACCAGAGCAGCAGCTTTTTGTCCAAATTACACGCGTATGAATATTTTCAAAAACCAAAAGAAAAACGCTTTAGGTTGTTTTCATCAGTTTGTTACTGATATGATAAATAAATAGTAGTTGGCGGCAGCAAAGCAGCTACAATTCGATCACATACTGTACAGCGTTTCTTAAACATGCCCGACAACACATGAAAACACTAACCTCTTTAACAGAGGTTTATTAAAAATTATTTTTAAAAAAATCCTAATTATGTTAGCAATAAATACAAGGGGACACCTTATATTAAGGATACAGCAGGAATCAAACGCAGCAGCTCTCTTCACTTTTTTTCCAGCGCCTTCTGCTCTAATGCCTTCTGCGCTTCTCGAGGTTTGAGAAAATACTCCGTGTACATCGAATAGATCACCCCTGCGAACAAAAAAAGTCAAAACATGGCGTTAAACACCAAGTGTCTGGGAACGAATGCCTACGTGAAGGAAAGCAGCTCACCTAAAGTCATGGCTCCCACCACAAAGCCCTGCGCGGCGACACGCATGTGAATCAGGTGGACCGACATCTTCGTGTCTCCTCTGTTCTTCAGCTTAAACAGTCTGTACGCCACAATGGCAAAGAAGCCAGCCATCCCTTGAAAAGACATTGCGGCAAGATGAAACCGCCCGTGCAACACGCATTTAACAAACGCTGCGATGAGATTTTGAGGTTATAGATGTTTACCTGCGGGGACAAACGGATTCTCTTTGGCTTTTCTGATAAACTTGGATTCATTGTCTTCGTACTCCACGGCGGTCATCTCGGCTGGAAGGCAAGATTGAATAAAGGTTAGGTGTCATAAATTAATCACCACCGTGCTATTCTCTGAAACTTTTTACACTAGATTAGCATAACTAATACATTCTCTGTCACACATATTTTGTGCCGCTACTGTCAAATAATCAATAGATGGCCTAAAATGAGCTGGTTTAGCAAAACAGTCAATAAATTAGTGAAGCATTAAGTTATTACAGGTACGAAAGTTATTGATTTTGACGGGCTTTTTTCATTATTATAATTTTAGAAGGTTAGAATCACGATTGTGTGCCGAAACAAGTAGAGGTTAATGATATATCACATAATCCATCAAGGAAAAGATAAAGGAAATCAATCAGTTGAGCTAAAGTGATACTAATGACATGTTATATGAAGGTCAAACGATGCACACGGGTCATTTAATGATTGATTTCACACAGCTCTTACTTATAAATTTGCTGTACATATCTAATAAAACATAAACAGCAATGTCAGCCTTTTGATTTGCGTCTTACTGTCAGCCATCAATTAAAAGATGCATTTCCTCAAGAGTTAGCAGTTCAATTGGTCTCTAAAAGCGCGCAAAAACACTGTCGCTCTTCGTAATTAGAATATAATATTTGATTAGACTAACAAAACAACCAGACATCACATTAAGCGTATACCAGACCTGTTTCGGAAGTTTTGAGCCGCACGCTGGTGTAAAGCTGTCTCTTTTCGCCGGCTGAGAGGAAGTACGCGTGACCGTCAGCGTGCACGGGAACAGAGTGATGTAATATGTCATGCGTCAACGTGACGTAGCTATCCGTTTTTACAAAATAAAAGTCTTTTAAAAGACGAGCGTCTCAGCGTAGCTGTTTGAGCAAATCTTTTTCGGGATAGGAACTTATAGAAATTATAACTATCGCTTACAATATAAAAATAAACAACAGCAATGTGATTATTTGCACGTGAGTAGGAAATACATTT
Organism: Puntigrus tetrazona; assembly: GCF_018831695.1. Classification (NCBI taxonomy): domain Eukaryota; kingdom Metazoa; phylum Chordata; class Actinopteri; order Cypriniformes; family Cyprinidae; genus Puntigrus; species Puntigrus tetrazona. The sequence continues at coordinate 3,917,840 of NC_056700.1, forward strand.
TAATCTGAAATTTTATTTTGAAGAAACGACTTCCTTTTCAATGAGGGGGCGTGACCCTTGCGTGCCAGTGGCTGAGTTAAGGTCAGCAGTTCATCGCGTTTTGTGACGTAGACATGGTCTGTACTGTACAATTTATCCTCACAGACAGGAAATTGCTCAGTGATCCTTTACGTTCATATTAGGCTGTGCAGTATTATTTGGATCACATTTACAGAATATTATGTACCTTTTGAGCTATTACCACTTTAATGGTTTCTATGAGGTATTTCCCTGTTGAACAAATTACACATGAATGTAATTTACTGTACTGTTGCTAGAGTTACTGTACTGTAGTTCTGCTAAATCAACAGATAATCAGTTATTGTACTGCTTTATGGAACTCCCCTTGAAGCTGATATTAATCATTAACTACAAAAATCTCCACAGGAACACAGTTGCTCTTTAGAGAGCTTGAACTAAAAAGTTATAATGCATATGATGTTGTTGTACAAACCGAAAACAAGTACTTTAACAGAATACAGATGTCTTCCAACTCTACTATTTATCTAAAACAAAAGATGAATACGTAAATAGGTGGGTATCTTTATGCATTTCTTGAACTCAAAATTTACCAAAAAATAAATAAATGAACTGATTGAATTCTCAGCATCTGAACTGTAATACTGAAATGAGCCGCTAGATGAATTTTAGATAAAAGCTGAGTCACTGTGAATTTGTAGTATATACTGGCTATATTATAGTGCTATACTGGCATAAAGTGTAACAATAAATGTATTATATATTACTGTAAATTGCATGCAGATATGGGCCTTTGATGTTACTTATGTAAGGGTGGTATGTTATGCAAACATATACATATGTTGACAATATAGTCTATTAGGAACAATTTTGTTTAAGGTGCAAACTCATGATGAATGCATAAACCTGATTTACAGGTTCTCTCTTTTTCCGTTTGCATCATTAAAATAATACAAATTCAAACGGCAAACTATTTTTTTGGATGATGATTATTTTGCACACAAATTAAAATGATTATTAATCAATTCATAATTGTCTTCCATTCCTGGCTTTGTAATCGTGTGCTGTTTTATTCAGTCGTTCATGCTTTCATGATGTTATGTCTGTTGTCATTATCATCTTCATGTGATGTTCACATTTGAGCTGTTTTGCACACGTTTATCTGCTAATTGGTCTGCTCAAAAAGCAAGCCGCTTGGTACTGAAGCAGAGATTTTAGACTCCTAGTAATAATTAACAGAGAGAATGGCAGTTTATAATTTGATAGTTTTTATTGTTGAAATTTCTCCATATCAACACAATCAGATTATTAAAAGCAAATCTAAAAAAAAAATATTAATTTCCACTTTGTAGAAATTAGTAGATTCATTTCGATACTAATTCAGTAGATGTTTCAGATACAAAAAGTAGTTGTTTCCTAATATAGTTTTATAAACTATGGATAATGCTGGTGATGAATCGCTTGTTACATTTTGTAAGTTGTTTTAGACATAAATGTCTGCTAAATTAATAAATGTAAAATGTCAATGCATGCAAAGGAAAAATATTAGAAAACAGTGAAAAAACCAAATAAGGAGTAATGAAAACATCGTTATATGTCATGATCAATCTAATCCCCCATGTGTAAATGATCAAAAATGCAATTAATCTAAATAAAATCTAAAAACATCTTAAATTCCCAAGACAACTGATCAGCACTAGTGAAAGAAGTTCATCTGCATTCTGTATCCCAAAGCCATACTTATATCCTCATGTGAATAGTAAAATAATTAATAAATGTAAATTGTACATTCTAAGCATGGGAATTGCACTAAATTAAGATGACATGTAGCTGTAAGTAACTGAAGAGGTGTAGTCAACACTGCCTCTGCGTGATCCACTTCTAGAGCCGGTACGAGACCCTGCTCTGGATCCTGAACGAGAGTTTGCTCCCGAGGACACGTTGTAGGGGCTACTTATGCCTTTGGTTGACATCGAAGTAGCCTGGAGCATCTTCATGCCATTGTTCTCCTCCACCATGCAGTTATCCATGGCCTCTTTGTATGAGATTTTGAGTTTGGTTTTAGGACAGGTCAGGTTCTTAATGTAGTTCCTTGTGTCCTGCAGCTTTTGAGCCCCTTTCCCATCAAGCCATCCTCTTCGGATGGCCTCCTCAATGCTCACTCGGCGGCCGGTTTCTGGCTCTACGAGTCCACCTGTCAGGTACTGGAACTCCAGAAACCTCTGTCCTGCCTCGTAAGGCAACCATTTCTCCTTAATGGCTTCTGCGGCGGAAAGTTTCCTCTTGGTCTTCACATCTTCAAAACCGGCATAGGCCTTCTGTGCTGGTTTTAGCTTGACGGACATGTCTTCGTCGATAAGGCTTTGCTGCACAGCATCCTTCAGGGAGAGTCTCTGGCCAGTAGCAGGATTGACAATCCCTCCAGTGCAGACCTGGGCTTCCAAGAGGCGCTGAGCGGTGATGTTGTCCACTATTCCACGTCGCTGTGCTTCGGGGATAGTTATCTTCTCAAGGGTCTCGGTATCAAAAATGGCTCCCACAGGGCTCTGGTCATCAAAAATATCAGATGGGGGGGAGAGCGTAATGGATACGCTAGCAAAACGTTTGCGGACGGTTGGAGATGATGGAGAAATCTGTGTCGGACTGCTGCAAGTAGCAATATCATCAGGACTACTGGAGCAGATGGAGAGCTCAGAACCACTGCTCTTGCTTGTTATCAGACCTGCAAACTCGTGGAGGGTCATAGTCCCAGCACGGTACTTGTCCAGAGTTTGTCTATCAATAACTCCCCTATCTAGGGACTCTTGAATGTCATACTGGGTTCCAGTCTTGCGGTCGACAATAAGCAAACGCTTGTTGCCATCAGATGTTTCAATAGTGATCTCCTCCCACTCGCACTCTTGCTCCGAAAGCTCCAGGAAAGTGTCATAGTCGATTAACTCTCGATGGTACGCTTCTCGCACAGTCATCTCTTTGCCGGTGTCAGGGTCGACAATCACCACTCTCCTCTTGCGCAGGGTGTTCTTTTGAGACGTCATTTGCTTCGGTTTCTTCTTGTCATTCAAAGGCAACAGGATAAGCCCGGTCTTGGGGTCTTTGATGCACCTCTTTTTCAACTGCAGATATGTGAGGTTCTCGTGGGTGTTGGGATCAAAGAAACCTTTGGTGTCATCGCCCTCGTACGTCAAAATCTCGTTCATTTCGCGGTCAAAGTAACCTTTCCTGTAAGCCACCTCCACATCAATTCGATGACTTCCTTTGGGATCAATGATGCCGCCACTGGCGATCTGAGCTTCCAGCAGTCTAATCCCATGGCCCTTCTCTATGATCTCTTTCTCAATTGCTTGAAAGAGTGAGATGATCTTTCCTGTTGCAGGATCTTTGTATCCTGTTACAGCCTTTTCAGCAGATAGAAGCTTGTCTTTAAACTCCTTTCCCACAAGAGCTCTCCTCCATGCTTCTTCCACTGTCATGCAGACATTGTTGACTGGATCGATAATAAAACCGGAGGCAGCCTGGGCTTCTAGGAGCTCCAGGGTGGTTCCGCGCCGAAGCAGACCGTCTTTCATGGCCTGGTAAAAGGGCAAGACCCTTTCATTGGCCTCATCGTAGATACCAGCGATGCAATCGGAGCCGCCTAGGTACGATCTGAGTCTGTCCTCAATTTCTTTGCCTGTTAGTTGTCCTCGGTTTACTTTATCCAAATCGGTCTGATCAAGCAAGTTGGAGTCTACAAGCTCTGTAAGTGAGACCTCACCACGGAGACCTTTCACTGTCACTTTCTGATGGCTACTAACAGAGACGGATTGATTGGTTTGTGTACACCGACAGCATGCAACCGGACGCTGTTGCAACAACTTCAATTCCCTTTCTAAAGCCTCCTTCTTCATCATGAGCGCCGAGATCTCCTTGTCCGAGCTCTGAAGACGACCTTTGTAGCGTTCTTCCAGGCTCCTCAGCTCTGCAGTCAATCTTTGGATCTCGCTCTGCAAGGAGGCCTTGTCTCTCTGTACTTTGTCTCGATCTGCCTCACTCTGTCTGATCTGCCCTTCCTTTATCTCGTATTGGCTTTTCCAATACTTGAAATCCTTGGTTATTTTATCAATCTCGTCCTGGAGACGTTGCTTCTGTTTCATCTCAGATTCCAAAGAGAGCTTGATGCGCCGGAGCTCTTCTTCGGAGCGCTGTTGCTTGTCTTTGTCTTGTTGCGACAGTTTCAGTTTAAGTAAAAGACTATCTCTTTCTTGCACAATTTCTTTGTAGTTGGCATCAGATCGCTGGATCATCATGGATGTCTGTGAACATAAAAGAGATACTGTTTATTGACGAACTATGTCAGAGTACTTAACAAAGCAAATTATTATGACACCAACACCATATTGATTCAAACATAGTTAGAATAAAACAACAAAAATTATGTTCAAAGCAAATATTAAAAAAGCTTTTTTGTGTAAGGATTGTAACCATGCAGTGTTATGCAGAAAACATGCTTCCAGAGGTAAAGCATTATGCAGTAAAGTGTTATCCAGCAAAGCCATATTGATATAGCTTAAATTGGTGATGCATTTTTGATTCAACTGATGTCGCTCAGAAAAAAATACCTCCGAGAACTGCTTTTGGATTTGGGCAATTTCCACCCTTAAACTTTCTCTCTCTTTAGTCAGTTCATTGATTAGTTCCTGCAGTTCCAATGCTCTGTTATTGCTGGTTTGCAACTGGAATTGGATGGCAGACAATCGGGAAGCGCTTTCACTTTCTATGGTGCCGAGGCTTCTTTTCATGTCATCTCGCTCTAGTCGCACAGTCCTCAGTTCCTCCTCCAGCCGCAGACGCTCTTTAGTGAGATTCTGGGTGAGGCTTTGCAACTTCTCGATCTCGCTGGTGCTCTCGTTTAGCACTCGACTCTTGTCTTCTATAGTCTTGTAGAGGGAATCATTGCGTTGATTGGCCTCACGGACAAGGGCTTGTTCCCGCAGAAGCTGCTGTTGCAAAGCCTTTAATTCGGCATTAACTCTGTTCAGATTTTCAACTGTGATTTTATACTCCTTCTGACTTCTCTCCAGCTCATCTTTCGAATTGCGTAGCTCCTGCTCATATCTGCGTCCAGAGGCATTTTCCTGCTCTTGATGGACCCGTAGGGTGTTGATGGTAGTGGTGTATTCACGGCATGTCTGATTGACCCTCTCCAGCTCGGATTCGATCCTTTTCCTCCTTGTGAGCTCATCCTGATTACTTCTCTTTTCCTTTTCCAGTTCAGTCTGCAAATCGTTCACCTTCATCTGCAGTTCACCGATGCGACTCTGCAGCCGGGCGGCATTCTGTTCCAACGTGCTCTTTTCGTTCTTTTGAGTCTCCACGTCTCGTTTTATAATAAGCAGCTCTTGCTCAGAAATCTTTAACTTGTTAATGGTCTCAGTTGTTGAAGTGTGCTTAGAGAGCAGTTCAGCCTGAGACTGTCTGAGACTTTGATTCTCAACTTCCAAGGCTTTCCTCCGCCTGGTCTCATCTTGGAGATTCTGGGTCAGCAAGTTAATCTCACGGGTCTTTTCTTGAGCAGCTCTGTTGGCCTCTACCAGTTCCACTCTGTGTCTCGTTTCAGTCTCTTCCCTTTGACGTGTTATGACCTGAATCTGTGACTCCAGTTCCTTCTTGAATCTGCTCCCCTCGGATGCCGAAGACCTCTGCTGATGAGCGTCCTCTTCTGCTTTCCTTCGTGCTGCTTCAACTTGGGAGAAAGAAAGCTGCAGTTTTCTGAGTTCCTCTTCCAGGTCTCTTTTTTCAGAGACTAACCTATCCAGCTGAAATTTCAGAGTTGACGATTCCTCCTCCTTCTGTTGCGTCGCCTTGAGGACACTGGTCTTGGTGATGTGGATCTCAGATTCATAAGTTTGCTTTAGGCTATTAATGTCCTGGTTCAACTGTGTTCTTACCTTTGAGGTCTCTAATTCTGCTGCATTGCGCCGGGAGGCCTCATCTTCCAGCTGTAATTTCAGCCGTTCAATCTCCCGCTCTCTGTCTTTGATGGCCCTTTCAAACTGACTTTTGGACAAACTGAGCTCCTCCAGTTCTTTCTGTCTCTTGCGGACAGCGAGCTCATACTCCTCCTGCTGGTTGGTGTATCTCTCCTCAGCCAGCCTGCGTTTGCGTTTCTCCTCCTCGATGAGGAAGGTGAGGCGGGACAGCTCATCTTGTAACTTCTTCAGTTGGTTCTGGGTGCTGTCCAGGCTTTCTTGAGTAGTATTGCATTGTCTAGCCTGTGTTCTCTTGATCTCCTCCATAGATATAAGCTCTTCTTTGGACTGGGTCAGCTCCAGCCGAAAGCGAGCCAGACTATCCTCCAGTAACTTGTTCTTTTGTGTTTGATCTTTGAAGTTGTCTTTAAGACGTTTTAGTTCTTCCTCCAAAAGGTCAATTTTAGTGTTACGCATCTAAAAAAAAAGACATATTAAATAGTGTTAGATAGCGGTAATAACTTACAAGATACCAGATTCTCACTTTTAAAAAAGTTTTTCTTCTATGTGCGTCACTAGGTATAAACACTACTTAATACTAACCTAACCTAACAAACTACCAATACTCTAATGACTGCTAGTTGACATGTAGTTGCCAAGTTACTTATAATAAACAGAATTGCTAAAGAGAATCAAAACAAACTGTAGCTCTAAAATACTACTAATAAATTTTTACGTTAAAAATTAATTGGATTTCACATAATCTCTGCATGTTTGTGTTTCTATTTTCTTACATTTCCACAAAAGCTAAAATAATACAGTAAAATATAATAATAATATATATGATATAATATAAAATATATCATAAATTTGCATGGTCTTGCACTATGATCTCATGATTTTTGAGTTTTGATTTAGAAGTTATATATATTTCCAACACATCAGACACAAAATGTACCTTTAACTCTTCCATGTTTTTCATCATTTCCCCAAGGAATTTGTAGTAGTCGCTTGAACGTGTCAACAGCTCGATGTAGCGTGACTGCAGCTCTGTCGCCTTTTAATTAGACAGTTAAAATCAGTGAAAATGTACTCATAAACTCAATCACTTAAACTGTGAGTCTTTAAATTCTGGGTGTAATATGATTACCTCCTGTCTCAGTTCAGTGGATGGAGACTGCAGCATAGTCCTCTTGATGGGAATATTGAGTAGCGTCTCCAGTCCTGCGCTGTAGGAAGCCAGCTGGAGCTCATAGTCCTGCGAAAACAGTGATATGAGAACTGAGCCCTCTGCACTGCCTGTATGCACTTGAAACCATCAAATCAAATATATATATGTCTCACCTTTATGGAAGCAGCACACGTGTCTGCATCTTTGACCACATCATCCACTTTTTCTTTCTTTCCTTTTATCTCAGAATACAGCGCCTGTTCATTGACAGCACAGTTTTATAATTTAATTAATTTTGCTATGGAAAAACCTTATTGCATTTCACTATTGAGCGAAGAACAACAACATCTAAACCACATGATGAATTTTTTATGTACTATTTGTTGGGAATTCTTACTGTCAGAGGGTCTCGATGCTCCATGACTTAACTCTGTGACACAACTGACTTAAAATAGCTACTTCACATTGTTCCCATTTTTCATGTGAAATGTTCAGAAATGTACTTTCTTTCATACCATTACAGGTGTTTAACAAGCAATAGCCATTAAGAAAGAGAAGCAGGGCCTTCTTGAATTAAGATAAATAAATTACTTACAGTACAATGCATATTGCAAAACATGAGATCAAAAATTTTAGTGTAAAGCATTACAGGTTGTTTTGAGAGCTTGAGCTACACAAGACTTTAAGTCTTTTACTAAAGTGGTTTTAGAATTGGTTCATATTGGAGTCAGTTTCGCTTTCTTTACTTAAGTATGGTTTTCAGGTAGGATTACTCTTTACACCTCACACACACTCAAAGAAAAAGGAACAAAAAGAGATACTTGGAAAAAAATACTATTATTTCTGATTCTGATTCTGAAGAACCTCACTAGACTTCGTAACAGATTTAATAACACACAGGAAAGTGTGTTGAACTGACTTTTTGCTGGTTGAGGTGGTCCATCAAACTGTCCAGACTGTTGAATTTAGTAATCTGGAGGGCATCTTGGCGCTGACGTGTTTCCTGAATCCATTTGTTCATTATGGAGTTGGTTTGCTTGTAGTGATTCAGCTGTTTCTCCTGCTTCTCCAGGTCCCATACCCTGACAAACAAGCACATCATTTTGGTTTCTACGCCATTGACCATTGTGCATGTGAAAATTCCTGCCAGAACAGCATGTTTTTCCGTACCTGCTGTCAATCTGAGCCACGATGCGGCGCCAGCGGTCAGTCATCTGTCCAGAGAGCTCTGAGTATCTGGACAGATCCACGTCACACTGGTGGAAGGACTTGTCTATTTGACTGTTCCAGTGCACGGCCTTGGACAGCTCAGACTCCATGGCCTTCAACACACCTTTCTTCTGCTCCAGCTCCGCTTTCATCGTCTGCACGGCACGAGACATCATAAAATAGAAATATATAAGTCACATGCTCGATCGTTTTGAGTCAGAGGATTTGTATACATATATGTTTTGTGACGCCGACTTTCCGTCGCCCCTAAAGAAAGCATATTTACACTCTCTGAACAATTTACACTCTTTCTAAATCTTAACTCGGACTTAAATGACTACAGTACTGAAAGCTGTAACATAATAACATGTGAAAAAAAGATGGGTTTGAATACTTTCTAAATGCACTGCATTCTACATGTGTTACATTTTTATTTATATTACAGATAATAACCATAATCCTATATTTTTCCATTCTATGCATTAAACTCAAAATGTCACCCACAATAGTGTTATTTTAGTATCAACGAATTATATTTTTGTTAATAATTTGAAAAACGCAATTCTTTTTTCTTAGCATTTTAGTTTTTGCGTGTTTTAGTCATTTTTAGTAGTTTTTGTTTTTATAAATACAAAATGTCTATATATATATATATATATATATATATATATATATATAGACATTTTATATTTATATTAAAAAAATAAAAAAATATATATATATATATATATATATATATATATATATATATATATATATATATATATATATATATATATATATTTTTTTTTTTTTTTTTTTTTTATTCATTTTATATTTAGTTGTCATTTTTTTGAATCACGTCTTTTTGCTCAAGCAGCACTTTGAATAAAAAACTTTTATAGTGTTTTTTTAATTCAGGTAACATTTCTTTTATTTCTATGTTTTAGTTTTAAGGAACTATAAGAACCTAAGAGTTCAGATAAAGAGAAATAATAAGTTCACCTTGAGAGTCATGAGGTACTTTTCCACCTCGTTCAGATCGAGAGAAGAAGTCTCTTTTTCTGTGAGACGAGCCTCGTGGACTTTGATGATGTCCTCGGCCTGCAGAAGGTTCTGGAGCAGAGCCTGAAGAGCTGTGAGCCTGGAAACACGGACAAATCCTCATGAGAAACAGCAACTGTGAGAAGATTACTGCTAATTAATTCTCATACTAATACCTTCCATGCAAGAGAAAAAAAACTATGCATGGATTTATGGCTTTCCAATTCTGACGTCATAATCACCATGGATCTAATGAAGCCTCTAGAGAGGAAACCCAATTATAGTAAGGGATATTATATTTCTGACATGCTCTAATCAGATGACCAATCAGTGCAAGCCATTCATAAAGTCTGGCTTTAAAGAGACAGACCTTGAAAAGTGAGATTTCTTTTCACATGAATAGATTATAGCACTCCTCAGAAATAAAATTAGGAGATGCATGTTAGCATATTAAACCCAAAAAGTGAATACCCTAACCTAACAGTCTCTTGTGAGTTACTTATAGCAGAATATCCGGACAACTGAAACAACTTGTAAACATACTGAGCTCCTCTGTAGACAGCCAGAGCGCAATCAGAAAAACGTAATAGAATGAGTAGATGCAGTTGTGGTTGTTTTAAATGTTCTTGCCTCTGGATATAAGCGGTTGAGAAGCCTTGCAGACTGCCCAGCTTCTGGTTGATGTGGTCCAGCTCTGAACGCAGGTAACGGGTCTGCTCCGCGTTAGTGCTTCCTTCCAGCTCTCGCAAGATCTTCTCCCTCAGACGCAGATACTCGTCCCGGATAGAGTCCAGATCACGATGAACACCCTGACGATGCAGACCGGACACAGAACGTTAACAGTTTACTGATTACACTCCAAAAAAACGACGTTTTATCTCAGTCTCCAATCTAACACTACCTCTATTAATAAACCGCTATAAAGCCTTGCACTTTAATATAATACAATCAATCTAAAAGACTTTTCTTCTGTTATTCTCACACTGAGCAAATTTTTATCCGTTTCTTCTATATGTTCTGTTTTCCGATATTCCATTATAGAAATATATTTCGGAAAAGGTTGGAAAATGCTACTTTTCTCATTGCTCATAGGTAAACAATTTAAAAACATATTGCATTTAAAATGAATTCCCTTTAATATTTGATAACGTTTTGAAATTCTGTTTTTAGTTTTGATGCAAAGTGGATTTTCAAATGATTTTCTTATTAATCCCTTCCAGTAAAATTGACATTTTGGATTTAGACTTTCCCCTGTATGTGTTCAAATAGCATTTTATCCCCATAAGAAACACAATTCGAAAAGGTGCTTTATGCATTTTTGAAACTTGAACATTTAGGCTTTTAATGCACAGATAAAAATGATTAGAGATTATTAAAAATATCTTAATTTGTGGTCAAAAGTCAAACTGAGGTCTTTTAGGAACTACATGCACTGCCGGAAACGTGTTTCCAGCCAAAATAGGATTTTCTAGACAAACAAAAATGATGGTTTTCAGAAAAAACTAGTTTTTTGAATATAATCTGCCAATGGGGTAACAGAAAACAAAATTATTTGGCTTAACCTATTGGCAGATTATTTTGCTTGTTTCAAATAAAAACTTGCTTAACTTTGACTTGTTTTTAAAATAAGATATTTTAAAGAATATTGGTAACCAAAGAGCTGACGGTAGCCATTAACTTCCATTATATTTTTTGTTTCATGCCATTGACCACAGTGGCTACCGTCAACTGTTCAGTAACCCACATTATTCTGTTTAGCAAAAGCAAAAAACTGACACCGATTTGAAGCATCCCAAAGGGTGAATAAATGACGAATGCATCTGTAATTGTGAACGTTAAATAAAGCAGAAAGACTGTACCTGCAGCAGCACCAGTCTTTGGGAGCACTCCTGTACGCCGTTCTCCTTCAGAGGAACGTGGAGGTGCTGGATCAAGCCCGTCTCCGCCGCCTCCATCCTGCGTCTGAGAGCGCTCAGATCTGACATGAGAGTCAGGTTCAGCCCGGAGCTGGCCAGCTTCCCGTTCATCACCGCCTTCCCATCCGTCTCCACCACCTTCACCACCTCAGCTTTTATTCCGCTCTCCCCTACGAGAAGAAAACAGTAACTCAACGGTTAGTCTGGCTCCAGTAAAGCAACGGTAAAGGAATGAAGGGGTCCTTCGTAAACCTTAGAGCTCACTCTCTGAACATCCTTCCTGGTATTTTCTGAAGCTGACCTCTCAACTCTCCAGGAGCAGAGCTGCTTTCATTACATTGTAACTTAAAGATACGTGTAAAAGCAGGGTGAAGGACTCAAGGGAGGCACTTCCATAAATCTTGTATAAAAGTACATGAATAGCTTTAGTACCTAATAGTATTGACTTGTAGGCCTCAATTTGCTATTTTAGTATCATCTTAGGCACTATTTTCATGTTTTTATTAATGTTTATAATCAATATTGTATTTATTTTTTATTATATAATGATAATTTTCTATTTTTCTTTTTCCTAGATAGATAGATAGATAGATAGATTGATTTTAAGTAATGAAAATGTTTTTCTGTCATGGTTTCAGTTTTAGTTTTAGTGTTTTTAAGAGTTTAGTTTTAATTTTTGACCCCACGTTAAGACTCATGTTAAGAATTATCTTAGTTTTATAAACTAAGGTACCTCAAGGTAACTGAGGTAACCAGTCTTACATTTTTGTAACACAAATAAGACCAATCCACCTTTTCATAACTGCATTTTGAGGGACTTGAGGGAAGAAAAATAGATGGCTAACTTTTTAGGACTAAAGAGTTTATGCAACCGGCCCCTACAGCTTCATCCAGAGATCTGCTTAATTCAAGTGAAGTTGAACATTGAGCGTTATGCTGATGGATTCATTTGCATCCATCCAACACCAGTTTCCAGATTCAGGCAGATATATGCATGAAGTCATAATTTATGTCACTTATGCCTATTTGTGTTGTTTATGAATGCTTCAGCATTATCAAATGATTTTTCTAATCGACTTTGCTCATTGGTAAATCAGAGACAAACTCTGCAGTTTCTTCTACAGACCGAGTCTGTGGATTAACAATAAAACATTGATCGCGTGTGTGTTTATTGGTCAGTGTGTCTTACTGTAGTTGGGCAGCTGGATCACCAGCTGGTCGTAATGGGACTGAGCTCCTGCGTACTGCATCTCCATCTTTCTCTTGTCTTCGTCGCTAAACATCTCCGAGCCGAGACTGTTACGCATGAACTCCTGGTAGTGGAGCTCGAGGTTCTTAATGACGCTGCGATACTCTTCAGGACGCATTTTTGACAGCTGAAACAGACAGGGAATGAGACGCGAGATGCTAACGCTAAAAAGAGTAAATGGCGCAGAGTGAAAGCGCGATGGGATCCGGTCGTACCATTGAGAGCGTGAGGGAGTTGATGTACTGAACGTCCTTCATGCAGTACTGCCAGGAGATCAGGCTCTTGATGTTGATGTACAGCTTGCTCCAGATGGACATGATGGCTTCGTAGTACTGCTCGTTCCTGCCGAGCAAGCGGTTATAATCAGAGCGTGTCTGTGAGCTGTGTGTTTTTGAACTCATGCGTGTTTTCGTCCTCATACTTGTTTGCCAGACTGATGCTCAGAGGGTTCGGAGGTGGGATGAGAAGACACACGGACGGGATGAGCATTTCCAGTCCTCCCGGTCCGGTCACGTGCCACTTACTGCGCTGGGAGTTGTCTTTCAGGATACCTTCGTTCCCTTTCAGGATGCCTTTCTGTAAAGACATTTCAGTGTTTCATATGTGACCCTGGAGCACAAGACCGGTCATAAGGGGCCACAATGACCCACAATACTTAAAAATGCATGCAAATGAAGAGTTTCCATGACCGCGGCACACAGAAATGTGACGTGAGTAACTAAATAGGCTATATCTTGCCACAACGCCATAGCAAAGTTACAATAATGTGTCTGGGGGAAATATTAAGGAGATATTTAAATAGTAAAAAATAGAAGCAAAAAAACCTGACCTGTCATATAGGAAAAAATGCATCTTTACAGATTAAATAATGAATTTTCTTTTGGATATAAATTATTTTGTTTTGCAGTAATTCAAAGATTTCTGTAGATACGTTCATCATGCCTGTAAGAATAATATTCACTGTGTTTTGGTTCATTTCAAGACCGGGAGGCAAGCTCGTCCTATTAGTTTTCTTTGGCTCGTCATCTGGAAGCTGAATAAGTAGGATTTTGATATATGGTTTGTTGGGATAAGGCGTATATGGCCGAGATACAACTATTTGAACATCTGCAATTTGTGGGTGCAAAATAAAATACTGAGAAAATCAAATCAAAATCACTTTTTCCAAATAATAGTTATTATTACAATGAACGAGACCAATCAAAAATGACATTTTGAAATATTTACGGTTGGAAATTTACAAAATATCTCAATGGAAAATGATCTTTACTTAATATCCTAATGATTTGTGGCACGAAACGGATCATTTTAACCCTTTACATTGTATTGCTGCAAATATTCCTGTGACGGCTTTTGTGCTCCAGGGTCACATATCGCTTTGCATAAATACATACAATGTAGGTTTGCGTCCTGCTTTACATCCTGATTTAGTTTTAGCCTTAAATGACACTTGGAACGACTAACCAGGTTTTTCGTGGTAACTTGGAAATCTCACTGCCAAGTGTGATGAATTAAAAGAGAGACGATGGCATTTCTTTTATTCAAAGTGACTTATAAATAAGGAAGTGATTCATCCTAGCATGAGAAGTGGTAAAAAATACAAAGCTTTAAACACTGTCTATAACCGAATTAACTCCCTAAAAACTGAGGCCACGTTCATATTCAATCAATAGCTATATTAAAGGAATAGTTCAGCCAGAAATGAAAATCCTGTCATCAGTTACTCATACTTATGTCATTCTGAACCCATTATACTTTGGGTAATTCTCGAAATCTGAGAGGTTTTTGTCCTTCTAATGAAACTCCAAAAAGGTCATAAAGGCGCCATGAATCAGGGGGTTTGAAAAGATATGATCACTTTATATGGCGAACAGATTTAATTAAGGCTTTTTAGCACACATACGGTGCAACTCATTAAAAGATGGAAAACAGAAACTTATTTACCACGTTATGAGCTCCAGTTATTTTTTAATGAACAAATAGAATTTAGGCTTTTATATACATCATATAAATCGATCGTATTTATTCACAAGTCTTGGAAACGCCAGCTTTCTGACCTTTTTGAATCTTCTACATTTTCGGTGACCTGGACTTTAAATGGAGGGACAGAAACCCTCAGGTTTCAATTAAAAATGACTTCATTTGTGTTTTGAATACGGAACAGAATCTTAAGGGTCGTTAAATGGGTGCACCGTCCCTTTAACAAAGCCAGCGCTTGAGACTGACAATCATATTTAATAACAGATGTTACTCTTCAACTGTCCTCCTACTTCTTAAGTCATTCCACTGGTTAAAACAATATTTTCTTACTCTGTTGAGAAATCTCTTGCTGACCATAATACAAACCAAAATCAAAAATTGTTTTTGCGTGCCAATTCTCAGTAATGGAAATGTTAATCATCTTTTAAATTACGTGTCATATTATATTACTATAGTTAAGAAATGTTGATTTGCAACAAAGAGGCAGCTAATATGTGGTTTCCTGTGTGAATGTTAAAATGCATGTAAATTTATGTCAATCATAAATTGCATAAATCAACGTTGCAATGACACATTAATAAAGATGAGTGCTCATACGGTCACATACAGTTTTTTGACTTTAGAGACAACTGTGCAACTTAAAAGTGAAGCTAGTTATGACTAACATGACCAATATAGACTGTATATATATATATATGTGTGTGTGGGGGTCAAAGACATTAAGATCATCAAAGGAAATTCCTAAAAGTGATTTCATGTCTATAGAAAGTCCGTTAAATGTAAGTAAAGTGTCTACTTTTAGGGTTTCAATGGGTTTTTGGACAATAAAATGTTAAAATTCGGTTGAAATAATGTCACGCCGTCACAACAATTACGTCAAAATTTAAACAACATGCTTATTCTGACTTTAAATATATTAAAATATATAAAAGAATAAGGAAGCATAATAAAACGTATTGTAAAACAAACTGACAAATGAGTAAAACTGAGGAGATCTAGAGCAACTAATTGAGGTGAAAAAAGTAATAAATTTTTTCTGTGTCATAAATTCATTTTTGAATTTGCCTGACAAGATTGTCAAGTAAATTTAGTAAATGAAGGAAAAATGTTTATTTTTGGCTTATAAAAACAAAGCAATCAGGGTTTTTTTTATTTAAAGCAGTGTTGCACTAAAAATATAACAAAGAGGCATGATGAGTGTATGAGTGCATGTGAGGGCGGCTGACCTGGTCCTGCTTGAAGTCACACAGCGCTTTGACGATGACCGGCCCGCTGCTCTTCTCCTCCGGGTTACGAGGCTTCAGACACACAATGTTCTTGGACTTGCTGACCAGTGTCTGCACCTGCCTCTTACTCTCCATGATCCTCTCTTTCTCTTTCTACACACACACACACAATTATTATCACACACTGCGGCAGAACAGGACCTTTTTCTGAGCACGCGGTGATCACATTTACGTACAGCAGTGAACGACGTTATATTGTGCCGTATATCGTGTGCTGCACATCAGTAGTGTGATCAGATGTGTCTGTCTCACCTCCAGGTTTTTGATCATTTCCGCCAGGTTCTCCAGAGGTGTGTTCTTGTCACAGGTGAACTTCTTACGGATGCTCTCGTGGTCTTTCTGAAGTCTGGTGTACGTCTCGTTGGCCTCCTTGAAGAACTACGGAGGAACAACAGCAAGAATAAACACCATCCTTTCATCCTTCCCTCCCCTTCAGGTCCACAGCTGATGCTTTTCGATGCTTTCTAAGAATTGTTTACAACCAAAAATCCCTACCAAAAAGTTTTTTTTCCAGCATACACACACACACGTATAAAATGTATTTCTTTCTTTCTAAGCATTAAATGACGAAGCCGTACTTGGCTGTAAGCAGCGTTCTCCTTCAGATGAATATGGATGCACTTGGTGATCTGCAGCAACCAGCTCCACTGGGTTTGCAGGGTGTCCATATAAGCCTGAAAAGACCAGAGAAAAGCGCTTATTTGCAGGGGTGTGCAGAATAACTTGTGAAATATTACAACCTATTGTATAGTCTGAAAATAAATCCACATCACACAAAATATTTTAGTGCGCGCCTATGAGCGTACTAACATGAGCATGAAGATGTTTTCTCACCTCTATCTTGTCAGATGCTGGGTGCTGGTTCCTCAGGAGGACGTCCACCTTTGCCTTCAGTTTATTCAGCTCTTTCTCTTTCTCTTCCAGATCACTCATCAGTTTCTGGCAGGAAGGATGTCATCAGGTTTAAACACGCATTTACGGTAAAAGCTGACGATCTGAATTGCATCGCCGTGTAATACTCCTCACCGAGTAGCTCTCTTGTTTTCGCGGGATGTAGTTGTCGATGTTTTTGTCGCCCCAGTCAAACACCAGCTCCTCTTCCTCCCTGTCGTTGACCCACATGATGGCTCCGGAGATCTCCTCGATGATGTTCTGCAGATCTCGAAGATGAGACCCGCGCGTGCGACATTTTCTACACGTAAGAGAGAAGAAACACCTAAAACAGTTACTACCTAATATTCACTAGTTTTGATAACCCTACTGTTATTCCAAAATGAATAGAACACATTTGTAAAATCACTTATTCACTATTAACTACAATTTTTCCCTCAATAAAGTCCTACTTTGCTGCTTATTAATAGCTAGTGAGGTAGTTGTTAAGTTTAGGTGTTGGGTAGGATTAGAAATGTAGAATAAAGCATTAATATGTGCTTAATTACTACAAGAAAAACAACTAAATATTCTAGTAATGTGCAAAAAATGCTTTTTTAGCTTAGATTTTTTTTTGTCTTGTTTTAAGGAAATGAATATCTATTGTTAAATATTGTTGTTTTCAGAAAAAAATAGTTAAAATTAAGTGAGCTTTTGCTTAGAACAAGCTAAATAACCCGCCAATGTGGTAAACTAAATAATTTAATAATTTCAAACAGAAAACGAGATTATTTTGCTTAGCTCATTTTTAGATTATTTTGCTAAACATACTTAATTTCGACTTAACTTGACTTTAGACTTCAGACTATAATGTTTAGTTGTCTAGGAGACCCTTGATTTTCAATCCTTGAAACAAGACAAAGAACTAGTTAAGCAACTAGTTAAGAGATCCTAAAATAAAGCGTTTCTGCGTAATCCATTTGACGGCGTATCATCATCAGATGAGCTTGCAATCAGCTCTGATCAAATTGTAGAGACGTCTCAAAGGTGATAAAGAGATGTCTCAGGAGCTGACCTGTAAACTGTCCCATTCTTGGTCCAGAGCGTGGAGCCCGGCCTTTTCTCTGCTCTGCAGCTGAAGCAGAAACACTCGGTCAGTACATGCTTATCAGTCTCACAAAGAAATATGCTACAAAACAACGCCTGAAACAGTTTGTCGATTTTAGCGACATTTCGATTCAGACGTCACCGCCGTGTCCTGCTACTTCACATCGACATTCGTAACAAACGGAGTGAACGAAAAGCGCGTTCTCGTCTGTTTCCTGAGGGAAGCGAGGAGCAGCGACACGCTCTTTCAGTCCCAGGCCATCACGCACACGACATACCAGCTCGTCCCGGGCTCTGTCCACCTCCAGGCTTCTCTGGATCGAACTGTGAAACTTGTTGTGGTTGAGGATCTGCTGGCTGATGGTCTCTGCATCATCACCGAACGGTGCGGTCTCAATGAGTCTCTGCAACACACACACACACACACACACACATTGAGACATGTGCCCACAAACACGACCAGATTTACGGTCTCGTTTCAAATGCTGTTATATTTCTTTGCATGGTCAAACGCGGCCAAAATGAAAGTATAAGGCAGCGGGTTAGTTTCAACCAACAGTTAACTATCAGCGTGTGCCTAACCTGTTCCAGTGGGTGTGACAGCTCAATATGATTATCAAGCATTGTTGTGCCACAGCAACGTCAGCATTATTTCACCTCATGAATCCTTATCAGTCTTACATATCATGCTAATTAAAGTCAGCGTTTCAAATCGTAGCACAGTAGGTTGAGATGAACGTGTACAAAAACACACACGAAAAAAAAACACATTTTATGAGCTACACAGTTTTTCGGTATAAAATAAAATAAAATAAAAATAGGGTAACACTTTAGAATAGGTAACAATTAACTACTGCTTTAATAAACTCCTAATTTGCTGCTTATTAATAGTTAGTGCTTTAGTTGTTAAGCTTAGGTGTTGGGTAGGATTAGGGATGCATTGGGAGGCATTGATATTCTAGTTAGTAAGCAACTAGTTAAGAGTCTTTACAATAAAAATGTCACTCCAGCACAGCAGCAGATAACATTAGTCACTATTCACTTCCTGTTGTTCACTCACTTTCCCAGGAAGAGAGCACCTTCACCTGCGTCTAGTAATAGTTTAACGTTATCATGTTTATATATAGCCTTCCTTTTCCTCAGCTCATTGTCGGCTATTGTCTTTCCTAGCGTGTTAGGCTTTTCCATTTCCCTGGGTTTCCCCACGCATTCCTCTCCGTCGACACACATGAGGCGCATCTAAACGTACGCAGCAAAAAAACTGCAAAAAAAAAACAGGAATACGAGCAGGGCTTGTTTTGGGAAGCCGTTGCTTCCGTGTTTCTATCAATGACAGCTCACTGTTTAATGTCAACGTGTCTGAAAGCGTGTGGATGTGTAAAAGAAAGTTAACGATTAGCGTGATTTAAAGCCTCCAGGGGGCAGTGCTTAATCATTACGGTCGGCCGTGCACTGACGCTGACCTCAGATCAGTTTGGAGGTTTCTTATATAAGTTCAGGGTCCGCAGGAGGCCAGGCTGTTGTTTTGGTGACTGTGGAGTTATTCGAAGCATTCGGAGCTCAGAGCAGATAAGAGCAAACCGCTCTGAAGAGTCCCACCCAGTCACTCTCGCTGCCTTTGTCTCGGTTTCTTTTGCTCCAGACACTCCCTGTTTTTTTCCCTCCCTCTTTCCTGCTCAGGCGAAACAATGCATGCTCTGTCTAACCTGTGCAGGCGTGTGTGTGTGTGTGTGTGTGTGTGTGTCACAGGTAAATGATAAAAACGCGATATTTGTATGCGGTATATGGCCGGTTACTAAGAAATAAAAACAAATAAACAAGCAAAGAGGAATGAAACGAGCTACAGAAAGTGTGTTTCAATTATAACTCTAAACTATAACTATAACAATTAATGCAATCAAGTCTAGGGTTTCTGAAGAAGACGAGGTGAAATCAACAATAGTCGCTTTGTTTTAAGCTCCACTTTAACAAACTATTAACTACAGCTATTGACTCAATAATTTACTGCTTATTAATAGTTAGTAAGGCACTTAAGGGTAGGATTAGGGATGTAGAATATAGTCACTATATATAAGCACTAATAATAGGCGTGATAAAAAGTAACTAGTTAGTGGTGAGAACCGGTCGGTGAAACAATTAAGGGAAAGAAATGCATCGATATGTTCTCTTAGTGTTTTTTCAAATATTATTAAACTCATTTTAACCCAAACGTCAGAATATAGAATAACTTTACTGATCACATCGAAAAAAGTAGCTAGCATTTCATTTTAGTGTTACACCTATTATTCGCATGCATATTACTAGAATATTAGCCATTTATTACTACTAATTAAGCACACATTAATGCCTTATTCTTCATCCTCGAGCCTACCCAGGTTTATTGAGGGAAAAGTCACAGTTAATAGCGAATACGTACTCCTCAGTCTAAAGTGTTTACAGAGCATTTCTGTCTTGTTTTCCAGCGCGAATCTCCAAAGAGTCTTAAATCAAGACGTGTTTACTTCAGAAGCGAAACGACATGATTTCTGTGGAATTTTAATTATGATTAAAACAAGAGCGCATATCTGCCAAGCATCCACCAAACAAAGCAATTAAAGCTGATCACAAAAAGATATTTGCTGCCATTTTAAGCACATCTTCACTTTGCATCTCAAAAAAAAAAATCTTGACGTCTGGATCGAAAACCGTGCATTTTTTTTTTTTGCAATGCAATGCAATGCGTGCAGCATATGACGAAAGTTTACGGCTGATTTACGACTTCCAAGGCCTTCATTTTCAGAAGGACGAATTAAGACCTTCGAAGACCCACAGAAACCCTGTCTTGCGTTTTATGCTTCGACGGGTGTGTGTGTGTGTGTGTGTGCGTGTGTGTGTGTGTGTGTGTGTGTGTGTGTGTGTGTGTGTGTGTGTGTGCGTGTGTGTGCGTGTGTGTGTGCGTGTGTGTGTGTGTGTGTGTGTGTGTGTGTGTGTGTGTGTGTGTGTGTGTGTGTGTGCGTGTCGCGTGTGTGTGTGTGTGTGTGTGTGTGTGTGTGGGGGGAGTGTCGCCGAAACGCCGGGTGTGTCTGCTCCTGTAGGTGTGGACTCCATCACAAGTATCAACAAGTCGCTGTACTCTCCCTCTCTCTGTTTGGAAACGCGTCAGGTCTCAGTCAATCCCCGAACGCTTCCCCTCGCAGACACCGAACCGGCCCTGGCTTGAGGAGGAGGCTGAGCTGGGAGTAAATTCCAGGCGAACGCCGTCATCGTGGGCTGTACGGTCTTTCAGCGGGGTGAGAAACCGGCCCAGGAGACAGATCCGCTTTGGTAGTCCACGTGAAGAGAAGCTCCAACAATAGCTCTACGGTTCGAGCCAAGACGGAGCGCAGAGGAGGACTTCACACTTACACTGGAAGTTTATCACGCAAATATAAAACAGACGGTGTCGGGAGAGCATACGTTGCACTTATCTGGAATTTTCCTTGTGTACTTAGTCATAGTTCACCCAAAAATAAAAAAAACTATCATCATTTGCCTCAACTTTCCTGCTTCTTTTGGAAACGATTACATTTTGAAGGATGTCAGGAAAAAGAGGACCGTGAAAAGTGTTTGCTTACCAATATTCTTATATGTATATATCATATGTCCAACAAATGATGGCGAAGTGCGACAATTTTTCAGTTTTTCACACAGCTGAGATTCAGATTATCGCCATTAAACTGCATTTCCCTTTAATCATGTTGCATGAGAGCAAAGAACGAAGGTTGCACTCATGTTTACTGAATCACTTTCAGAATAAAAAGGACAAAACTTCTCCCTGTGATGGTAACCTTTCAAAAGACAGGTACCCATACGTCCCCTTTAGGCACTAATATGTTGTATTCAGTAACGTTAAGTTGCTGAAATAAACCCTTGAGCTATAAATAAGCTGCAAAAGTGTATCTTCTGGTTCTGGAAAGTAACAGCCACTGACAGCTTTTGTACCTTTTTTTTTCCTCGGAGTGCACTGACCAACAATGCACTGACCCACGCTGCCGGGTTTAAAATGCACTTCTGTTTGAGCTGTGCTTTACACATCTCTTTTTTGCACCCAAACTTTGGGATTGTGAGAATGATGCAGTCTTGACAACACTAAGGGTTATAGATGGCCTCTGCACAAGCGCACCATGCACTGAAACAACACAACAGCTAAGTTACTCATCGGTTAAAGTGCTTTGGTTTTAGTAGCTAGATGCATTGAAAGTCTATTGAGTTTGTTTTTTTTACATGCATTTGTACGTGCAATAAATGACTCACGCGTAATGTTAGTTTTGAACGGACCGCTATGCAAGAGAAAAGCAGGTGTGCTTGTTTGAAACAGACCTTTTTCTGGTTGATCCACGCCACTGCCTCCTGGAAGCTCTTGGTAGGATCCTCCCATGACATGACCTCTGACCCGATGATCCGATTGCCTCCGCCGGAGGTCCTCCTGAGAGCGGTGCCCGTGATGGAGTTTCGAATTTCTGAGTGAAAGGCGTGACATTCATCCAGACTGAAAGAGAGATCGAGGATTAGACGCTCTGCTTTCAATCCTCTCTGTTTCTGTATCAGAAAGATCTGGGTACTTCTGTTTGTCCAAACATTTCAAACATGCTTGAGATGAATAATGAGACGTACACTGTATATTGTAAAAACGTAAAACTTTTTTTGGGTTTAAATTGCATACCATTTCCAATAAATATCTTATTTTTTTGCATTTGTGCAAGTGATATATAGCTGCTTTCCCTTGTGAAAAAGAAGTGCACTTAAATATAAATGTATAAATATTGAATGTGCACTAATAATAACTAATAATATCATTATACAGCTGTGCTGTTTTAGTCAAACAGCTGTGTTATTTAAGATGGACTGATTTTAGAATCACTCAGGAATAATGTTCATAAATATTTAGAATTTTTTTAGCACATTTTAATTTTAATTATATATATATATATATATATATATATATATATATATATATATATATATATATATATATATAATTTTAATTTTTTTCTACATACTTTTTATTCGTTTTTATTTTAATTACAGTATATCAAATTAAACTAACTGATTAAGATAAAAAAAATGCCCTGGAAAGAGGCTTAAATAAAATAAGTTTTATTTTTAATTATGTTTTATATATTGTATTGTGTTTATTTCAAAGCTGAATTTTATTAGTTTTAGTTATTTAGTTAGCTATAATAACCCTGATTTATTATACATGTACCTGCAGACTTTAAAAAGCCCACTTTTTCTACCGACTTTTACTTTAATGTACATTTGAAGTCATTATGTACCGCCTCTAAAGGGCATGCAACATATTTAATTATAATTCTAACTGTAGTGTTATTTGGCATAACCTTTAAAGTTAATACGCTTCGCTATTACAAATGTTTAATTACATTAAGCCGATTTTATAATTCTCCACAATGCAAAACACGTCCACAGTTTGATGAAACACCCATTGCTGCATTTCACAACAGTTAAAGAAACTTTGCTCGTAGTGGGCCGGGCTGTACGCTAAAGTGTATGCTAACAGCTCTCATTTAGTTAGGTGAAAACACACAATCACCTTCGAATGATCATTTCACTGGGCTGGCCGGCGTTGCGTAAGTCCATGGCGTACTTATTCATCTGATCGATCAGAGACGCTGCCGCGTTCATGTTTTTGTCCACTTCGGCCGCTGGCCCCATCTGTCAGACAGAGAGGTTAGAAACGTGTAGGGGTGAGCTGTGTGTGTGTCAGGGAGTTTGTGTGAAAATCCTCACGTTTTCCAGGATGTTCTGTGCTCGGTTCAGGTAGCCCATGCAGTCTTGGTAAAGCATCTGAGCTCGTTTTTGAACAGACATGGACGACATGCTTAAAAAAAAAAAAACAGATGATATGAATCAATATATGTGTTATAAAATGCTAACGATCATGTATTACATCCCTAATCATTTCAGATACTTTAAAGCAAACAAATGTTTATATATATAATATATATATATATATATATATATATATATATATATATATATATATATATATATATATATATATATATATATATATATGCACATACTCATAAAAACTTTCTGAAAAGGGAATAGAATTTCACAAGAAGCCAGGCTGAGTTTTGAATTCCAATTATTTGCAATTATTTATTAAACTACAATTTTATGAAAGCACTGTTTGATGCATGTCATGTGTGGCATATCCAATTTTTATACCTGAAATATTAGTCTTTTATCAATTAATTTCATCAACTTTTTCTCAAAAGAAAAATATATATATATATATATATATATATATATATATATATATATATATATATATATATATATATATATATATATATATATATATACAACTATATAAATGCCATAGCTCAGATACTATGTGTTCTAACTTTTTTATTGCAGACTTTATTTATAAGTAACAATAAAACACTGGATCAATTATTAATGGAAACTTACCCCTGTCCTCCTCCTCCTCCTCCTCCTCCTCCTTGTGAGTTTCTGGAGAAGGTCTGCGTGAGAGTCTGCGTGTAGCCATCGTTGAGCTCAGACTGGAATCCATTTCCACTCATGTAGTACTGCGCGCCGTCGTTCCGGGATAAACCGTAGCTCGCGGCGGTCAGATCGGGCCGGGAGTTGGATCTGCGGCCGATCGTGTGGAGTCTGGTCTGAGATCCGGACAAACTCATCTCTGTGGAAGACCGCAGCACCGATTCCGTGACGGGTCTCGACCGAGGAAAGCGCGAGGAAACTTCTTGAAAGCGCCGCTGCTCCGCTCTGCTGTGCTCTCGCTGCGCGTCTTTGCGCGGAGGGGACTGCGCGGATACTGGCCGCTGCGCTCCGGGTAGTTCCGGTTTTGCAGTTAGACCACACCTGCGCGCCTTCACTGACAGAGTTCCCACGAGGTGCGGCTCGGGAGGCGAGATATCACTCATCTTCACTTTCCCACGGAATCATTTTATACGGTCAAATAAGGAGAAATATGCATATATATATATAATATATATTTTCCGTTATTTCCAAAAACTACAATTGTTTTAAATTTTGTGCATTTATTTTAATTTTTTATGAAGTTGCATAAAGCTGCACATGCATAGTAAGAGAAGATGTCACGTGAATTTTTTTTATACATTTTTTAATTTTTCAAGACTTCGTGTGCCATTATACTATCTAAAAATCCATCTGTGCATTAAGAGAATGAACTGTATGTCGAAGGTATTGTTATACCTATATCCTAACAATCAGTGAAATGGGAAACATGCACATCTCACATGTGTAAAAAGTAAAATTGTATCAGTAAATTACACGTGACTGCAAGGAATCAGAAGAAGCATGAAGCAGGCCATATCTGACTCAAATACACACAGACTTAATCTGCAGAGGACTTTTCCTGTGTGTGTGTGTGTGTGTGTGTGTGTGTGTGTTATAGAGTGACACACCCACCTCACCCAGCCTCACACACCCTGTACAGTGCTCTGTGATTACAGGGAGGTTCTTGACAGGTTCACTTGTAAAATAGTGTAGTATGGTGGTAGTACAAAAAGTTGGTAAGACTGTTTGACGGGTGAAAAGTCACATTGCACTGATTTACTGTTTGGTGTGGCAAAGTGAGAAATAGATCTTAAATCTCATAAATTGAATTTGAGTCATAATTTTTAGTGAATATCTCAGCATTTAAAACTGTAATTATTGAAACTGAGTTTATTGCACCATAGTATGTACTCAATACTATGTGTCAACATGCACAATATGATTTTTTAGCACTCTACCCATGAAATTTTGCAACACAGCAAGGCTCTTACACAAGCTTATCTCAACCAACCAGTTTAGTTTTGTTTTCGTACCTGTTCATCAGGTGCACCACTCTTAAAGACCAGCTTAAAATCGAATTAAAACCCCTCTTTAAAATCCTTAACTCTCAACAATTGAAAGTTTACAGCTGAAACTTCTTTTAATCCCACCGCTGTGGCCCTTATAAACTAAAAGCGTTAGTATGATACCCCCGTGTGTAAGTGAACGGCTCAGTAATCAAATATGTAAGTATTGCTCACACCGTTGTTTTTTCATGAAAATTGTTAGGTTTCATTCTTTTTGACGTACTTTCTGCTTCAGGTAAGATTAGTGAAAGAGCTAAGAATGTTATCTGTTTTGCATTTCTCCTATTTTGGTCCTAATTAAGGGACAAGGACATGTGCCATTGTGTACACAACTCCGGGCGTCATGTGACGTGGCGGTGTGCCCCAAGGCTCAATGCTGGGCCCGTCATTATTTAACCTACACACTGTCCATTTCAAGCAGCTCATGCAGATAATTTGGTTGCACACTCACAAACCAATGTCGGTGTGCATAGACAGCATTAATGTGTGTATGTCAGTGAACTTTCTGCAAATAAATAGAGATAAGACACAGAACACAGCAGTGAGTTTAGTTTTTTCCTGTTTACATCATTATATGGAACTGAGATGTTTTCTGCAAACCTCTTTAAAAAAGTACTTTCTAATTATTAATGTGTAATTTTGGTTTTAAAGGGTTAGATTGTTTTTCAATATTAAATTCATAAAAATCTAGAACCTTTTTTTTTTACCAAATAACAATCTGAAAGTGCATACTTGCTGAACGCCGTCTGCGACTGGGAACACAGAGTTTCTTAATCCTGTTTAACAAGAGCGGCACACACCTACAGACACGCCAGTCAAGCCCTTAATAATTTTCTGAATTCATTTCTTTCAGTATAGTTAATTGTTGCACTTCTGGAAAGAGCCTACGCATGCACACGCTTGCCTAAGTTGTAAATGTAACGACTGAAGACTTCCACCATTCACATACAGTAAAGCATGACAAAACGAGAGAAGAACATCGCCCGGGCCCAACATAGCATCCTTTACCTAATCAGCATATCACAACAAAACTATGCAATCAAATATAATCAACAAAATACTAGAACTAAATAAGATTTTATTTGCATATGTATATCTGAATGTGTGAACTAAGACTGAAAACTGGAAATGTGCCTGTAATTTAATTGCCTTTGCTTTGAAATAGAAAATATAAATGTTACTTTATTAATTTATTTTCCTGAGGGGGTACAGTCCTGACTCTGACTTCTATAACAGTCCACTGTTATTCTCTTCATTCAGTACAAAATTCCTAATTATATAGGTCTATTGTAATCCCAGACGTCGTATTATTGCGTCTCTTTTGTTTATCTCTCTTTCCCTCCCGCCCTCTCTCTCTTTTTTTAGCCCTAACTGAGCATGTCACTTGTGTGATGGGTGTCCATAAAGAAACGTACAAAATATTGCGAGGAAAACTTGGGGAAATCGGCTGTTGTCAAGAGTTTTGGTAATAATGGTAAAACAGTAAAGTGCATTTATAAACAGTTTTTAGCGTGGTTGAACGTTTGCCTGTTGTTACGAATATTGCACATAATGTAAAATCATTTTGTCTCACCAGCGAAGCTATAGTAGTTGTGTGCAGTTAATATTTATAAGTATTACTAGTTTAAATAATATTTGCATTGTCAAGACAGTTCGATTCACCCTGAATTTTCGTTTAGTATTTTTATTGATAGCCTAGTTAAATTATTTGGTCTTCTTTTTTGGTTTCTTATTTGTTATTCCTTCATATTGCTTCCCCTGTAGCAATGGGTCTCGGCCCATTTAGAAACAAACAGCAGGCCTGCCAGACATCCCTCAGGTGCTTCGACCCAAGTAAGGGCTTATCAGCTCAAACCAAGATCCCCCGGGCAATGGCCCTCACCATTCAGACTGAACTGCCTTTACTTTACAATTCTTAGAGCTGGCTTGTAAGACTGTGTGGAGCACAGACTTTGGGAAAGAACAACCCAAATCCTAACACTCAGGATGAACTGAAAGGCATGGTCTTTGCGGAGGTCAAGGCCATCAAAGAAATGGCATTAGATTTGCTGAATGTGTAACTAGAGAGATTCAAAATGTTGTATAAGGCAGACTAGTTCATACTGTCTCTCAGCAGTTCATTTTTCGAGTACCTGAAAGAGCATGCTGGGAAGCTTTGAGAATCCCTTTTTCCGAACAACACTAAACATTTTACTTCAGGAAGTTTCCGGACGACATAAACGCAGGACATTTGTCTTCAGGTAAAACAACACAGTGCACGGATTTCAGAAACTTCACTAACAAAAGCATCTGTGTGCTCTAGACTGCAAGGATCTTTT
Source organism: Puntigrus tetrazona (assembly GCF_018831695.1). Lineage (NCBI taxonomy): Eukaryota > Metazoa > Chordata > Actinopteri > Cypriniformes > Cyprinidae > Puntigrus > Puntigrus tetrazona. The sequence goes on from NC_056700.1 coordinate 3,945,812, forward strand.
TGGTTCCAGTCCAACACTCCTTGACACTTCAGGTTCGAGGATCATTTGTAGCGAATCCAACTCCTTTATTTCACTGAAAACGGCCAAGCAGTCCCTGAAACATATGACTGCCATTGGACTCACCTCTTGACCAGTCAGAACATAATCATCACTTAACCAAATGGTAACACAAACAAAGGTGTGGGAAAAGGCAAGCAGGGGCTGAGATTATGTCTCCCAACTCCTACTTATTCCTGCAAACCTCTCAAGACCCCACTATCCCTGCTACATACCCCCTTACAGCCTTTGCACAATCTCAAAATAAAGGGCTGTGAAACCAGATACCAATGGGTGATCTGCACAATGCAATCCTGTATGCGGTGGAGCTGAATAAAACATAAAGGATTGTCCCAAGAGATAGTTGAGGACCACTTACCAATGACCCAAGACTTTACTCACACTCGTCCAGCAGGATATATCTTAGAGCCTGCTGTGAGTCCTGTTCGATGTAGCAGTTGTAGCAAGTGGTAGTGGCCATCATTTCATGGTATACTGGCGTTAAGAGGAATTTTTCCAGAGCCAAATTAACTGTATTCAACTGCTACAGAAATTTGTCAAAGCTAGCCTTTGTGTAATCAATGAATTGCAATTTTAGGTTTACTTCTGGTCTGAGCTACGTTTGATTGTCGCCGCCAACTCCTCTTCCTCCCTTCCATGTTTTCAGGAAGTTAAAATGGTAAATTTTCCAGTCGAGCCACCTCATAATCAGCATCCCCCACTTGCTGTGTGACCCCAAACTTGGCGGGTGATTTATAGTTCAACTTTGGTATTAACAAAACCGCTATTGTACGGCTGGCTTGATCTTCTGACAAGACTGGACTCTGTCTTGTCAGGAACTTTCACTCCCGGAGCTTTCACAGAAACAATAAACAGCACAATAAAACAATAAATCTACAAACCTAGCAAAGAGATCACCAAGCAAAGGCGCACAAAGCCATTCGCCCAATATTCTCTGCTCATCCAGATCCTGATCCTAGATGTGCCACTTGGGGCTTTTTAATTCAGGAAAGTGTCATGAAGTGACATTTACTTTCTCCTGGCCATATGTCTTGTCCTGAAGTGATAAGTATTCATAGGGTTTAGGGGGCAGGGTTTATCAAACTTGAACTTTGTAACGCAGTGAATTTCACACAAGCTTGCGCTTTCTGTCTTATGTGTCCATGTGCATAAAAATGGAAGTCAGTAGGCTTGTTTGAGATGAGCTAAAGGTGCACTAAACCAATGATCACCATGAGATGCACAACAGTTAGAAATCATGCTCATCATGCTCTGATGTCATGCTGACGTGAGCATTACAATTATATGCTGGGGACACGGCGTAATGCTCATAGGTTTAAAACAATTCTACAGTACATGTTAATTTTGTACGTTTATAAAAATTCCTGAATATACAAAATGTGACCTCCGTATGAAATAAGCACCTGTTCATATATATTAAATGTGTGTTTCAAAATCAATATGAATGGAAAACACATCTTTGGGGGGAAAATAACCAATTAAACATTTATTTTAATTTGTGATTCTGAACCAGTCACAAGGGTCTTTGTTTCCAATTAAGATTTAAACATAATTTGAATTTGAAGCTGAATGAATACGTTTCCATTGATGTACGGTTTGTAAGTATAGAACAATATTTGGCTGAGATACAACTGTTTGAAAATCTAGAATCTGATGGTGCAAAAAAATCCAAATATTGAGAAAGCCGCCTTTGAAGTTGTCCAAATGAAGTTCTCAGCAATGCATATTTCTAATCAGTAATTACATTTAGACAAATTAACGTGGGAAAATGAACATAACCTTTAAAAAACCCATATGGCTGCTGCTACAAATATAATTGTGATACTAATGACTGCTTTTGTGGTCCAGGGTCACATATAACAGCAGCAGAATTGAAATAATATCCAGTGTATTAGTAAGAAAGCATGCGGGTGTGAATCACACAATATCTGTCCCACTATGAGAAGCAAGAGCGCTTCATCTTGACACTTATTTCACTCCTCCCTTACTGTAGCCGCCTACTCCTGTCTACCGTCAAGGCGAGGCATTTTGACACATCAGATGAGCCTAAGGGAACGAAGAGTAGTGCAACCGCCTCTTTAAGAGATAGCTCACCGTGAATACTCTGTCATCATTTACTCACCCACCACTTGTTCCTATTCTGCACAAACGAAGATATCTGGCAACCAAACAGTTGGCCGTATCATGCAGTACCATGCACTCTTTAGCTACTAAAATTTATCACAATATCTTATGTTGTGCTCAGCGGGAGAAAGAACGAATCTCATACGAGTTTGGAGCATTTTTGGGTGAACTGTTCCTCTAAAACGCAAGGATTAACATGATTTCAGTCATTTCGCTAACTTCAACCACACGTTTCACTAATATTTGTTATATAATAAGCGACGTTTATACACGCCGTGGTTAAGAATATTGCTTAGACCACCCGTAAATTGATTCATTACAACTCTGGGCCTGAATCAAGCTTTCATGCCCGGATAGCTCTGCGTTATCCAGACATGTGTTTATACAGTAAGCGCTCCACACAGCATAACTTCCAGGCATTGCCAGGGATGGGTCACAGAGGTAAGCCAACGCCTCTCTCTTTCTTTCCCAGAGCTTCTCTACGGTTCAGGCGTGGCTGCTCAAATACCCCCATGTCTACACCTGCTCTGTTACCACTTGTTGTGTTTTCTGTCTATACGTAAGCCTTTTCCGTGACAACACATTACTCACACTTTATTCCGACACACCCTTAGCAGCTAATTCCCCAGCTCGTCTGTATCGCCTGGCAAGAGAACATAGGCATTTTTGCCGTGCATTTTGGTTCGGTTTAATCATTTACTTGGTTAGAAGCGCATCCGAGAGAAGCACGCTTGCGCTTTCCGCGAAGGCGAGAGTGACTTGAAACATCAGTCTGCTTTCACGTATAGCGCTCAGCGATTCGGCCTGTCACTTAGTCATCAAAACCTCACACTTTCACACACCAGATGCTAACTCATCAGATGCTACAACAGATGACGCGCACCTAATGATTTCATCAACCAAAGACTAACCCATTTTCACTCTTACGCAATCCTCTTCCAGCGAACGCTGATATACTGTCAGTACAGATAAACATCAAAGACTAGACTGTAAATAGGTTTTATCAGCTTTATATCACGTTATTCATTTTTTTACCACTGTCTAGAAAGATTCCTCTGGAGAGGATCAAATAAAATACGTATGATCACTTTTTCTACTTTTCAACATTGAATAGTTGACCTTTGGGGTGAGTAATCGCAATGGGAAGCTCTCTTTAAATAGTATAATGAATTGCTGTTTTCAGCAAAAACGTAAACAGTTATCAGCAGATAACAAACAGTTATAATGTACAAAATGATGTGAAACAGCATAAGGATCAACAGATATTGTAATTAAGCAACTGCATTTAACACCTAACTTGAGAACAAAGATTGTCTTAAGGACAAGTTGGCTTTGCTGTGTTCACTGTTTTACCCAACAGTTACTAGAGAGAGAGAGAGAGAGGCAGAGAGAAAAAGAGAGAATATTGAAATTTCATTGAAAGTCAAAACAAAAATGATTAATAAGCTCTGAATTATTATCATTTTAAAAAGTTCTGCATGTGACAAATGTGACAAAACAGCAGCATAAAACAAGTTTAATTCGTTTAAAATAAAATCTTATTTTTTTATTTTTATTTTATTTATTAGTGTTGTATTTTTGAAAGCGGCTTTCTCTGTACAGTATTGTTTTTTCCAATGAGATCATTTAGGACTAAAACTGTAAAAAGGAGTCAGTAAAACAGCGTCTCCTATCACATGACTGAGTTTATGACCCACGGCTGGGTTCAGAGGTTGAAGACTTTGATAAAAGGGTGTGACCCGCATCTCTTTTTCTGTTCACACATTCAGTCTAAACATAATAAAAGCCCAGGGGGATGTAAAGGTTACAGTAATAAAGTAACATAACTGACTGACCAATGGTAAAACATAGTAAACTCAGGACTGAGTAAAATGAAGAAATATCCACTCTTCCTGATTAGACATCCTACTGGAGTCTCTCTCAAACACAGAAGTGCTTCATAGGCGTGATTTCCAAAGCATCGTCCATTACATGAATAAGAAACCAGCTATTACACAACTATTATGCAAATGCAAATGAGTACATGTATGCTGTTTTTCTCTCTCCCTCCTACTTGAGTCTAAAAGGATATTCTTCATCTAAAGAATTCTTGGCTAAGGACTTAAGAGAGTAGGCCTATGCTCTTTTTTCATGTGGGGCGTCTTTCGATCGACGAATAAAGGAGCAGTCCAACCGTGAACTGAGAAAACTGAACGTGAATACAAGTAAAAACTTGTTCTCCGAGCAACGCTTTAATGGATAAATGGAGACCAACCTCTGCCTCCCAATCTTCGGAAGTTCTATCTCTTCCGGAAACATGATCACAATGAAGACAGTATCTGTAACACTATTGGTCACCACTAGATGACAGACTTACTCAAATAATGCTGAAAAGTCTGCTTCTACAGTGTTGGGAGGGTTATACTTTGGAAATGTCATAGGTTACAGATTCCCAGTTACCTCATTTCCAATGTGATGTGATGTATTTGCATGTATGTGTTTATTACTTTTCAAGATTTCTAATATACAGTTGTTTTTTTAAACGCGAGGTCACCTTAACGTTCAACACCGATTTAAAGGCCTTCGATACGTGCGTCAAGATTATTATAATTTAATTGTAAAGCCCACAAAATCAGACTTTTCAGAACTTTTATTTTGTAATTAGAGTCAGAGACATATCACGTACATATAAAACCATTGCATACCACATCCTAAAACACAACCAGCAGTGCATTGAAACAAAATGCGCAATTTTCTACCTTATTCACCCCTTACTATTGCCTAAAGGTAGTACCCACATTGTATTCCTTTTAAAAAGGTTATGACTTTTGAGTATACGTGAAGATTTACATCTACAATTAGCATCTCTTTCTGGATACTTCTGAGTCAGCACGGGTGCTTCTGAATGGGTTGAGGCCGAAGCACACCTGAAGTGAAAGTGCTTGTTGAACGTATACCCTCCTACAGGAAAGCTGATCCTGGAGAGCCGCGAATAAACAAGTTAATCGAGGTCTGAAGGCTTACTAGAAAGCTAGACGCTAGATAAGCGTCGAGCCGAACTCTGGCCTACGTTTGGAGAGCGTTCACCGCCATCTCACGTTTGACCAAGACGGCTTTTGGCGGCCTTTGCATCGGAGGACTTCTCTTACTAAGATCAGAAGTCGATCGTTTGGTCGCTTTTCGCACTAGACTTGCTAAGCTTGTCGCCCTCAAATCTTGGAGGGCCACAGCTCTGCACGGTCGAGCTCCAACCCCGATCCAGCTGATCAAGCTCTCCGAGATCACTAGAAACTTCCAACCCTCCAGGAACCGAGCTGGAGATCAGCGAGTTCAGGTATTGTCATTCAAATTGTGTTTCTGCCAGCTCGGGGCGATAGATGGCAGCAGTTCGTGCGAAACCATTGCTCCATCGTCCCCGCGCTATTACCATTTGATTAAACGCTTATTAAGGAGCAGCGCTGCTTAAATCTCCAAAACGCGATGTAGCTTTAATACTCGTGAAGAGAAGCCGAGCGCGCCGCGACTGGAATCAATGCCGTCCAATGGCCGCGTCGAGGTGACGTTCAGGCGAAGTTCCGCCCTCGTTGCCTGTTTATTCGGACTATATGATCGCGTATAGAGCGAAATAACGAGACGGAGAGACTCAGACGGAGAGATTCCTCAGCTCGAGAGTGGATTATGACGCGCGTCTGAGTGTAATGTCACGCGCGTCGCGGCTGCGTGGCTGGGACAGGTGTGTTACCTGTGGCTGCGAGCGGAGGGAATGGGCACGGATCGACGAGACGCGTCGCTCTCCTTAAACCGTGCCGTCGTTGTTATCGTTTTCCGGGCGGGAGCGCGTCGGGATAGAGGAGCGGTGACTTTTGCCCATCGATTGAGCGCGAGCGCTTCGTGACGCCTCGGGAACGGGCGAAGACGCGCAAACCACTCCCCGAGCACCGGACGCCGGGCTCTCTTTTCGATCGCGGGTCCGCGGCGTGTGAACGGGGGATCGCGCGCGGTTCTGACGCATTAGCGAACCGGGCTGCGGTAGCGGGTTATGTGCGAGACGGTGATGGCCGTGTCTCAGCTGGACATCGAGCCCCATCCACCGGAGAACGGCTTCGTCACCCCCGAAACGAACAAATCGCCCGATTTGCTCTCGCGCATCGACGGCGGCGTTTTGCCGAGCGTGGGCGGCTTCGGGAGGTTTCAGAAACAGCTGATCGTTTTAACGTGGATCCCGGCCATTTTCATCGGCTTCAGCCAGTTTTCGGACAGCTTTCTCCTGGCCGAGCCGACCTGCGCGCAAGTGCAGCGGAACAGCAGCGATCCCGCGCCGAACCTCACGCGGTCGGTGTTCAACGTCAGCGTCGATAACGCGAGCGGATCCGCGGATGCGTCATCACCGTGCAGCTGTACGGAGTCGGGATGCACACTCCAAATTGGACTAGAGCAAAACGTTGTCACCAAGGTAGGTGTGTGTGTGTGTGTGTGTGTGTGTGTGTGTGTGTGTGTGTTCTCAGTGACAAACTTGCAGCCAGTTTGCTGTTAAGCCACACTTTTAACCAATGCCTTGCCACGCTAACCATTGGTGGTAATGGTAATCAATGCACCAAAAACCGAGCTGCAACACCTTTACTGTAATAAAGTTCTCAGTGGCTACATTTCACACGTTTGCCGTTTCCATCAGCGCGCCCACATGAACGCTCGCGGAAAGGTGAGTTTGTTTACAAAGCATCCAGGGGCCTGCGTTACAGAGTCTCTGTACAAAGAATGGCATTGCTGACTGAGACCAATATGAGTCATCTGCATCAACAGCTGACAAGGTGCCAGCCGTCACGGGGTGTCATGTCGCTGGGTTCCCCGCATGCTGACCGGATGACATAACCGCTCTTATATTCCAAAAAAAAAAAAACAAGAGCGCCCTTTTAACCATCTGCGTCCTGCCCTTCGGCCTCCATTAGCCCGTCGGCGCATTGTGCAATACTGGATATGGGTCAACAAACTCCGAGGATTACGCAGTAATTCTGAGCAGCCTGCGGAGATAAGAGAAAGCCACTTTTGAGTTTATTATATTAGCGTCACATTATGTCCCTTCCCTGCTAATCTGGTAACTGGAGAAAGATTCCCTATTAATAAGAGTTACGGGCCCCGGCTCCAATCCTCTCTCCGTCTGGATGTTGCGACGGGTTTGCGTAGAAACAGTTGGGAAGAAAGACCCAGAAAGCTTTAAGCAGCGGAGAGTGAATCAGCAAACTTTGTACGAACGCATCCGCTTACCTTCTCTCTGGAAGGAAATCCTAGAAGTGCGTCGGCGTGCATTTCCTGCAATCAAAAGCCAGCCGGCGTGTTTTTATTTCTTCGTCCATCTTCAGTTTATGGGTGCTGCGTTTATTTTAAAATCACTGTCTAGCGTGCTTTTAAGCGATCGGGGTTCGCCTCGCTCTTCATCAGGTTTGAGCTGTGCATTCATCCAGGACGCTGTATTTGCTAGATGGTACAGGTTTCGCAGATACATTCAAGTCTAATAGTCTAAATAATGAGTTAACTAATCCTTAAAGTCAAAGTCATATAGGTAAGGACGCAGCGATAAATGCTACCACAAGTTTGGGGCCTTTTCAATGTCTTACGCTCCCCAGTGATGCCTTCAGTAAAAATATGGGAAAATATTATTACATTGGGAATGTTAAACTGTGATTTATTCCTGTGGCCAAAGCTGAATTTTCTGCATCATCACTCCAGTCTTCAGCGTCACATGATCCTTCAGAAAGTTGCTGCTCAAACTCTTGCCGCTTTATGTGTCCGTGGAAGCTGTGGAGATGTTCTACAGAAGGCGGCAACGTGTATGCATTCGTGTATATATAAATACACATGCATGCATGTCATTTTATATTATAAAAAAAGCTCTCAAATGCATGTATATCCATTTAAATGTACGTAATAAATATACACCACAAACTCGTATTATGTAAGCGAGATATTTTGGATGAGATTTAATCATTTGACAGCATTAGTGCGTTATGTATGTAACTTTTGTATGCAACTTTTATCGCAATCATTTAATTATAATTATTGTATTTATAAAAAAAATCTTATTGAACTCAAACTTTTGATGGGTAATTAAAATAAGCCTGTTTATGGGACATAAAAAAGTTATTAAAAGTAGTAAAACACAAAACAATCATTTTAGGTGAATTTAAGGCTTTACAGCATTGAATGTTGAATACGTTTTTGCTTGGATTTTATAGTGATTTTTATAGTTGAGCGTCCCCGTCTTCCACAGCCAGTTTCTTTGTGTTCGGTAGATTAAGAATTAGTTTCAGGTAGGAAACCTGTGAAGTCCCGAAATGACCCGATACAGATTCCTGAACGTGTGTGTCATGCCATCGTTGAGCCTTGTCTCGTGTTTTACAGTCAACTAAGAGAAGCTGAAACAAAAACCCGAATCACCTGAAAAATTTGACTAAGACTGTTATTTAAATTTGTACGAATCTCGTAGCATTCAAAGGGGTCGCATGAAGCTTGTTTTTGTGTATTTGGTGTAATGCAATGGGGTTTAAGGTTAAAAACAAGGCATTTGTTGCATCCAGCGGGGACAGAATCACTGATTGCATTGCATCACGCTTCATAAACAACATCAGAGTACGTGCAACAATTTCCCTTTAATAATCACTCATTTAAAAATCATATTTATTAAAACCGCCTTTGACGTGGAAAAGAGCTTAGTGTCTCCTTGGGGTCCGAGCAGACAGTATTGCTGGTTACTGAAAATGTAAGCTATTCTTGAAGCTCTCTGCTCATAAATGATGATGATTGGGGATATTTTATGTTGATGACATTAATTAGGGGTCGTTTACAAGCAGAGAGCTCTTGCGCGCAATTCATAGATTTCACATCTGAAGAAGAGATGTATTTGTAGACGTTTTCTGTTCGTGTGTTCGTTCTACGAATTAAATGAACGCATGTTCGTGAAATGATCGTAAGATCAAATTTAGGATGGGTTCTGCGCAGCATTTTAGAAATGTGGCCCCAGGTTCAGCATTTCCCGCTTCGGCTGATCATAAACACCCAATTATTTCAGTATGTTATATCACAGTTTGGTTCATAACGTAGCTTATATTAAAAGAATAAAATAAAATTGAGCGTTTCAAAGTGGCTTATTGGAGCACTAACGTTTGTAACATCGTCAGCATTATTGCTTATTATTGATGTTTCATCATGACCACTCTCTCATGGATAATATTTTGTAATTACCATTTAAATAAATTTTTATAAATTGCGTATTATGAATCAACATCTCAGGAAAATGTTATTGGATTTCAAATCAAAATATGACTTGACTAAAAGCATGTTTATGACATAAGAAATGAATAGGGAAATAAATTATGTTTCGCTATTCTATGAAATAATATTTTGAATGCTCCAAGCAATGCAAGCGATTTTTTTTCCCTTACGAGGTTATTTAGCAGCACGTATTTGCATTGAGATATGGAGATGGCCATTGCGTGTGAATCATTGTCGTACTTCTTTAAATCATGCTTTCACCTGAAATATTCAGCACCGCGTCTAGAAGGACAAACAGATTCCTTTAAGTTGCCTATAACTTCTATCACGTCATGGAACCGCTATAGAAACAGGATCAGGAACAAGTCCTCTGTAAAATGTTGAACTGTTCTGGTACGGTGTTTTGAATACAACTTAACCACACTTTTTTAAAGTAGTTTCACTTTCACAACGAAACACAGCACCTCCAGAACATGGCACCCTCAGCAACACACAGCGAGAACAATAGCTCCGCCTTCTTTCTTTGCGCAAACATGTGGGCGGCGTTTGAAAATAAACACTCTGTGATGTAGAAAAGTGGGGGCGTGTCTAAACGAGGCGCTTTGAAGTTTCTCATTTAAACGTTCTTTTAGAAATATCTAGTCCCAGGTTTAAAGCGATAGTCTTCACTGAATTTGAGCCATTGTTTCTGGTGAAGACATGCACAGATTCAGCTGGTGTGCGGAGCTGACCTCATATGTGTTTCTCGTAGCATTTGACTTGCTTTAGCTGTAATCCAACGCATTTTTTTCATTTCTCATGAATTTCATGGTGAAAGGTGAACGTGAGGAGGCCGTTTTTTGACGGTATCTGCTGGCACCATGTTTTTACATAAATGACATGTGATTGCTTCAGTTATTTCCTTGTGCAGTTTTGAGCTCCTCTCATAAGCCGTGACGCCCAATATGATCAATATTTGTATAGCTGAGGTGTGCTTTTGTTTGTTTTTTGACATAGTTTGTTGTCGTATAGGTTTTTATGGTGGCTGTATCCTCTAACCGCTGATGTACAATTGCTTTTGGCAACTATTCACAATCGTGACCTGCATTCATTTGGTAAGGATCAGTACATCCCTACAAGTACTCAACATTAGTTATAAATTGGTAGAAAATTGACCTCGTTTATCTGGTTCGGTTTAGTCCAGCCAAAGTCCAGCGCTGAAAAGTAACCAATTAAATGTAGACTGTATTCCATAATCACAAAGCAGCCTAATTATAAGACTGGAAACGTGTTTGCTGACTGCAATTTTTGTCATTTAATTTGGCAACGCTAGCCGACTACAACACTGATAATACAATCATGCAAAGATCATGATGCCTCGCAAAGTCTCGTTAATCCAATGAGATAGATCAATAATAAAATAAGTCCAGAAAGGTATTAGCACGCTGACTGTTAATGCAGCAAGCTATCAGCAAACTCAGCAAATCGCTTTGCATTTGCACCGTAATTAAATGCACAACATTAAACTCTCCGTCGACCTCTCCGTCGATCCTGGCACGTCCCTGAAGAGACGCAGGACTTCTGGGACGATTTGCACCATGCAGACGAGACCGGTTTTGACTTGTCTGCTAAGAAGCTAATGACAACTGTTGCTAATTACCCAAAACAAGCAAGCAAATCTGCAAAGGAATAGATAAGGAAATCATTGATTTGAACGCATGACTGTAGTCTTCTGCCGAGTCTCTCCGATCGAGTTAAGGGAGTTGGAAAAGTCCCTGAAAAATAATCTTTGTTCTTCTTCTCTGATCTCCTCAGACAGCCTCAGAAAGTCATTTTCCATCGGGAGAGCCCTTTCGGATTTTGAGGACTATTCTAATTGCATTGGAGGCCCCACAGGCTTTTATTTTAATAAGATGAGGTAAAATGAATAGGAGAATAGCATCACTGGGAGACACAGAGCTGGAGAGTCGCTCTTGAGTTGCATTCTGATGACAAGGTCAGGCCTGAAGGGTTTCGATTCTGAAGCAAGAGAGCAAATAGGTCTCGTGAACTAATCATCTTGATGAATGTCACTGCGAGGGATTTTTGATGGAGCTGATTCATCTTATGAGCCATTTTCACTGTCCTTGTAGGATAAACACATGCTTTTCCTCTCCCTTTTACTGAGTGTATCATTCAAGCCATCCGTAACTCACTCAGGCCCGTGAATGATTGGGTAATCAAGTATATTATGTGGAATTAAAGAAGTTGTTTGGATTATAGGAGCAAAGCAGCGTGTTTTTGCTTGAATCACTCCTAGAGCTTAACAGATTTTCAACTTCAGTCAGCAATGAAACTTGAGGCATAAAAAGTATGATTTTAATTATGTGCCAGCAAGGGCTGAGTGTGAACATATTGTTCTGCATCTTGACTTAAGTTTGTGTGTAAATATTGTAAAAAAAAAAAATAATAATGTGACATCGGCGACCAGCTTTAGGATTTGTTTGAAATGATCTTATGAACAAAATGTTGTGTTTTCATGAAATGATTAGATGTTTAGACCTTCTATGCCAGAAACTGAAAACTTTGTATGGAAATGCTCCCAAAGCAACACCAAAGCAAGTGTGGAGTTTAGTTCAGTCAGTGTTTAAACTACAGTCTGTTTAACAAAATCCAATGTTTGTTAAAGATCATTCACCACGATTAGATTAAAATAAGTAATATTGTCATGCAATATTAAAATGTATGATTACAATTTAAGATTTAATTTAAGTGTGTTGTCTATGTCTATATATATATATATATATATATATATATATATATATATATATATATTATTATCATTACTCCAGTCTTTAGTGTCATTATAATATACTGATTTGGTACTCAAAAAAAAATTTTTTTTAAGTATTTTGAAAGTATTTACAGTATTCAATGGAGCAGTGGGATTTTTTTCTAATTTGCTTGCTGAACTGATAAACACTCATTTCTGAAGAGCGTTTATGCACATGTTCAATGAAATTCGTTGTAGAGCTACTAAAAAAAGCATTAAATTATTTAACTTATTCAATTATGTCATGCACAATTTTAAGCGTTTCCTTTTTAATCTCATATTGTATGAAGATTATACTCGTAACGAGGGTAATCTTGATATGGGTCGGTGTTTATAACGTTTACAAGTTTTACAAGCTTTTTAGGCCCTGTGGCATTTCCCAGATGGCAGCAAAGATAAAAGACGCCAGAAACTTTGAGAATGCTGAACTTCCTGCGTCCTCCACAGCCTGTAACCTTTCTTTGCGTTTTGTTTGTTATCATAGATTTGTGATGATTTTCAAAAGACACATTAATTGCAGAGCGAGCATTTAGTTGAGCAGCTGTCTACGCGAGACGGCCGCTGTAACGTGACACGGACCGAGCGGGTTTTTTGTTTGTTTGAGCTGGTGATGCACATGGAAATGTGAGCTAGGCTGTTCTGCAGACACGTTTGCACACATGCAGTGCATGCGTCCGCCCACACGCGCTGTATATTTACCCAGCTGTCCGGCCCGAAGTCGTTCAGGTCAACTCACTGTTTCTGTATCAGCTGGCGTGACTATCTGCGTGAACTAGAGGCCTTTATTTACAGATTTATGAGCTGGACTCAACTGACCTTACACAAGTACTGCTTTATTTAGTCGTGAACGGTCAGAGAGCAGTATTTTCTTCCTTTGTGATCATTCCTTCCTTTAAAAAATTGCTTGATTTAATGATTTATTTGCTTATAAAGTTCATTTTTATAAAAAAAACGAATTTATACAGCTCAATAAACAGATTCAACACATGCATTCAGTAATTCGTCTCACTAAATGCAATGTATGGCTTCTCATTGCACTATTGTACTATAAGATTTGTACTGTGGCGTAGTAACGCATTGCTACAGTCAAAAGACAATGGGCCCTTATTGCCTTCATTCTTGTTTCACCAGAAAATACAATTCACCTTTCAACTCTTCAGCACAGTCTCTCTCTCTCTCTCTCTCTCTCTCTCTGTGTATCCCATTGCTTTCATTCTCTTACTCTCTTGAAGACAGAGTTATGCATAACAAGGGCACACATTCCCTATCCCACATGCAGTGCAACCGTCCAAGTGCCTCAATGATCCCTTTATCTTTAAAAAAGCAAGTAAATCGTGATTTGAATTTTCTGAAGCCATCATAATCACCCGTGTAGCATGCAGCGGTGAGCTTTTTTACACGCTCGCATGCCGAAAACTACCAAAAATCACTTTATTCAAATCCCACTTTACCGCTAAACCATCAGTGCAAGAACGCCATGTTCACAAGACTTATATTGTTTCCCAGGGTCGATTTTAAAGGAACGGTCCACTATTTTTGAAAATGGGCTCAATTTTCCAGTTGGACGGTTGAGTTTTACCATTTTCAAATCCATTCAGCCGACCTCTGGGTCTTTCGGTAGCACTTTTAAGCACAGCTCAGCATAGAATCAAAGAGCCAAAATGAAACCAAAAACCAAAAATATTATATATTTTACCTATTTAAAACTTAATAGAGTAGTGTTGCTTTTTAAAGCACGAGCATCAATGTATTCCATGCAGGTTTTCTGTTTATTACTGTATGTGAAATGTAAGGTTAAATGTGCCATGCATTGTTGGCTTATTAAAGATATTCTACTTAAGAACATGCATGTTAACACATTGATTTGCTAAGTGGTTCCAAGGCTCTTCTGGGTGGCATCAAAAACTTTTTCGCAGATTGTGAGACAAGGAATTTATCAAAAGTAAACTAATGGCATTAAAGTGAACATTTTTTATACCAACCTTAGTTTAAGCATGGTATTTTATACACATTGTCTTCTCTGATACGCCTATTTAGAAAATCCATTCAGTGTGTCAAATCACACGCTATCAACAGATAAATGTTAGAAACATGCTAGCAAAATGTTGTAACATGCTAATTCAAAGTGCCATAGTGTTAAAACATGTCTAAAACATAAAACATGTTAGCAACATGTTACAACATGGTATCTATGTGCTTAATCATTGTAGCGACTTGAGAAATCATTCTAACAGCGTGTTAGCCGCATGTTAAAAACATGCTAGCACCGTGTTAAACCAAGTCTGAAACCTGCTCACAATGTTAAATCGTGCCAGCAACATGTTAAACATGCTAGCATAACATGGTATGCTAAACCCATGTTAGCAACATGGTGACTCTTCTTAGCCGTGCGCTAAAACATGTTTTATTTAACATTTTATTGTCTTTCTCTAGTTAAAGCTTTTTAAAGTTATTTAAAATGTTCAAATTTCATTCCACATATAAACGATACTCTCCACACGCACGGGTGAGAGTTTGTTCCTCAGTCTGATAACCGTTAAAACGCGCTAATGAAGATAGCGCGCGCTAACCGTTTTAGCACTTCGTCTTAAACCACTCTCCCTCAAGGAAACGTTACATCATCAAGGATAAAACCAATATTCAGACATTTGCTACAGCTGTGCTTGCCTGCAGTCGTGAATGCATGCGATTTCTCATTGTGGTGGTGATACGATGAATCAGTTTCGCTGATTCATTTGATCAGTAGTAATTGCATTTTGTCAGATAATTTTGATCAAAGTAATTAGATCATTGTTTGATCAGTGTTCTCAGGCAGACGACGGCGTTCTGTGATCAACTTGTTTACATGCTCCACAGCGCCAACCAGTGCTTTTAGTTGCTTAGGATTTATCACTGATTCCTCGCATTTAAAGCAAATCAACACACAGTAAAAGTCGAGTAGCGTTTTTATTGTTTGAAGAATAATTAAAGGCCGACTATTCGAACGTTCGATTATTCGTGTGCACCCCTAGTACACACGGTGTGAGTTTTTAATGTTACGTTATAGCTGTGTTTTTATGAAATATCTGTATTGACTGCACGATCATATTATTTACTGCCAAGCAAGCCACAAAGTAAAGCTTGGCGAGCCGCTCAATGAGCAACACTGGTATAGATGAACGTGACTGGAGGGTCGAATTGCATAAACATATCCATATGATCAGATGCTTTCTGAGCTGCTCTTTTCTCACCGCCGTCATTTTTATAGAGAAGCGTTCAGATATATACGTCCAAACACAGCTTCGGCAGCGCGGCTAGCGTTGGGATGTTTGCTAACAGTAAACCGTTGCTCAGGTTCTTCGAGCTTCTTTTCCCCGAAAACAAAAAATGCAAAGGAAGAAGTTTGGCGTGAGTAAATTAGAGCCTTTAGTTTAGCAGTTCTCCACCATCTCCACCAGTTCCTGTCATTTTATGCGCTTCCTCATTTTCGGGTCAAGCACGATCACGCTACGGTTTTAAAGGCAGAGCCGTTCGGTCCATAACATCTCTTGGGTAAAATGGAAATGTTGGCAGTGTGTGAAGTTATTTGAAAGCTGTGTGGAGAAGCAGGGGTTTCAGATTTCTGCACCGCACTGGTCCATTACTTCAGATGATTTCAAACAGCCGCCGACACCACAGACTTCAGAGGAGCTGAAGCATGCTCTGAGCGGTTAATGATGATCACGGCACGGCGCCTGTGCTGATTTGTACACTCCAGACTCGTGCAAATGTTCGTAACAAGGGTTCATTTATGTTATGCATGCAATGTATGAATGCAATACGTGATGGTTAAAAAACGTCCTGTTCATTTCTTGTAACATTCACATCGCCAACAATTGATTGCATTTTTATTTGTCAAAAAAAGGATGTATTTTTAGGAATTTATTTACTAGAAACAAAATAAGTAAAAAATGTGTTTTTTCAACTGCAGTTGGGTTAAAAAAACGAACGCAATAAAACGCAAAAGCATCATAAAAACCTTTTTTTTTTACAATTGTAAAAATTGGACACAGGAAAAAATACAACTTTTAGAATCGTATGTGATTCATTTATATATAGAATAGGATCATATTGTAGGCTTACAGTGTAAGGGACAAAAAACACAATTAAATAATGAATTGCCATTATGTCATTTTCCATTAATTTATCAGCATAAAATTAGAACAGTTAGAAAATAATAATGATATTGATCCATACAGTTATGACTGTAATTTGTTTGTGGTCTTCTGTTTTTTAATTATTATTTAATATAAGTTTGTTAATTTAATATTTATAATTAATTAATATGCATAGCCATTAGCATCACAAACGACGGTATACATCTCTGCCTCAAAAAAGCAAGCAAAAAAGAGAACTGATCACCGGTGGCATTAACTATTACACTCCTCTCACTCTTATTATATAGTCGCCAGTTGCTTACTGTCATCACACACACACACACACACACACGTGACCGAGTGCTTGTGTGTGTGCCTCTCACTTCCTCTGCTTTCATTCCCCGTTTCGGTCCGCTCTTTCCTTTGAACTATAAAGTAATAAATACTGTTGGAGCGAGGGCTCTGTGTGTCTCACACCGCTTCTCTGTTGCCAGGCAGAAACTATGCGGCAATCTCTGTCTCTCTGCCTTTAATTTTCTCCCTGGCACTGATTCTCTTCTGCATGCCTTCCCTTCCCTCATTCACAGAGCCGCGTGTAAGAAACACTGGAAGCGTGCTGGCCTTCATATACATACGTTATAATATTACAAAGTCATCTCATGGGAACTCGCCGGGTTCAAGGTCACTGTACCGCCTGGCTCTAGTTCTCAAATGAACATTAGTTAATAGTTTTGTAATGTGATGTTTATTATGGCTTATGTATAAATCAGTCCTCATTACTTCCCTTGACAGATAGCTTACACCGAAATATCATAGTGAATACGGTTATGTATATTCATTAGGATCAGGATTTTCCATTAATCGTCATGAAGGACTTTTTTGTTTTTAACTAATTACCTCTTTTCTCCTGGTCACCCTGTCAATATATAGATTTTGTGATTACGAGCACAGTAATCTAGTTATTGCTTTCCTTATCGTCATAAGAGCAAAATCCAGTATCGGTCGACCTCTCCGATTGGTGAATATTGATGCGTTTGACCAGTGATCGTTTTTAAAACGCGTGCGTGTATTGAATGAAACATGCCTTTTAGCATCTTAAACTTGCTCAACTAGAATTAAATCAAATTTAAGTTGTTTTATTTGGTCTTAAAAGTTCTCGTGAGCGTTTTAATAGCGGTTTTCCAGTCCCTACGAAATGTTTGTAATTGATAATAAGTTTTAGTTGAAGGAGCTTGTTCTTGGTTGGCTTGCCTGATTAGCTGTTTGTGTGTGACTAGTTAATGTTTGTGAGCAGCGCCGGCGGCTGACGTCGGTCTGAAAGCATGTGACGGGTGCGGCTCGGTCGTCACACAATAGAGGAAACAGATCCCGGGCTAGTTTCAGGGGAAACCCAGGAAACCCTAGAGCTCATTCAGAAACAAACCCTGATTAGAATACAGTACAACACAATACTACTAGTTTCTTTAGAAAGCGTGATGTATAATTCATCGTGCCTAAGTTTTGTCTGTTGTATCTCTTTGTAAGCCCTGCTATGAAAGTGATTGTTCGGCATAATAGATTGCATAATAGAGTTTTTTGTGCTCTGATAGCACGTTTTTAAAGCTTTTATAGCCATGGTTGTCACATAGAAGACAGGAAATGGTTCAAAGCAAGATTTATGGGTGTTTATTGGATTTTTAGAATTATCATGTTCATATTTAAGCGCAGGCGTTGCATGCTCGTCCAGAGATATATAATATGTTTATTATACTATCTACAACAGTGAAAGAACCGAAACCCTCAAAAGATATTGTGTGTCAAGAAACGCGCTACAAAAAATAAACTGTTGAGAAAACGTAAAAATTTTGAGTACTCTCAACAATGCTTTTTTAGCTCGGCTACACTTTAGTGAGCAAATGTAAAGTTGTTTGTTCATGCAATGAGCAAAGAAAAAGTCTTCTCACGACAGCTACTGTCGTTGATGTACTTTTTTACTGTTTCCTGCTAGAAGAGAATGTCGAAAAAGTCTATATTTGTTTATATGTATTTATTAATGGCAGGTGTTACCGGATAAGTTAGTCTAAAAAGTAGACAACGTAAAACAGCTTAGACATTAACCTTTAAGAACGGCGACAATCATCAGATGCTAAAAAGAGGAGCTCTTGACATCACAGTACAACAAATAACTAGCAATAATGACAAAAAAGTCAGCAAAACAATAGTCCCGTAACAGTGACTGCACAAGCTGTTTATGTTGCAGTGCATGCTGGGAATCACAAAGCCTTAACATTTTAAACTCTTTGTTAAGACCACCATGTTGGACTAGTTGAGACAACTTGGGCTAATTTTGTTGGTCTGACAAGAGTTTCATGAATATGGCCGTTTTTTGTATTTGAGACGTACGTAAACTGAAATGTGCAGTTGTATTTTTTAGTGTAGAATAAGATATGCGTTAATCAAGTCGAACCTAAATGGTACTTAAAATTAGCACCTTTTGAAAAAGTACCTTCCCAGTGAGAGCTTTTAGACCTTTCTGGGAGTGCACCTACAATGATGGCACATTTTGGCTCACATTTTGTACGAAAATGGAAATAACCATAACCGCTTTGCCCAGCCAAGGACTCACATTATCTTGGAAAGCCCCCGTTGGAAAGCAATCGCTTCCTGTTGTGTTCATAGGTGACACACACACACGGTGGCATTTCCCTTTTGTGTGATGCTGCATCCATACGGACCGCATAAAATGTCAAAACCCATAATCGTTGCTGTTTGTTGAGAAAAGAGGTTTTGGGTGACTTCTGGGGCTGTATGTAGGAAGCCGCTCGGAGCAAAATTGTAGTCTTCAGTCTGACAGAATTGTAAGAATGACGCAGTTTTATTCTCATTCCTAGACTTAAGAATAAGAGTGATTCATGAAAGTTACTAGGTGTCAGCTCCTAAATTATTTAGGACAGCTGGAGAGGTTTCCTAACCTGAGAGTGGCCAAAGTAGGGTTTTTTATGACTTCACATTTCACATAAACCAACAAAATATGAAAGAGATATAAAGGGAAAAAACCCAGAGCAGTTTTGCCAACTGCTTTCAATTGAAAGTAGATAAAACAGTCACTAAATAGTTCAAGACTACGTCATAATGGCCAGTTCACTGATCTATAGAAGTCCGAATCATAGAAATTAATTTTTGTTGCTTGGTGTTTGAAAAAAATGTCTTAAGGAGCGACAAAATCAGGAAAATAGCAACACTGACAACTCCTACAACGTGGCCATTAATATTTTGTTGGTCCTCTTGTTTTTGCATATGTTTAACATTTCTTTGTGGTGCTTGGCCAAAAAATATGACTACACAATTTAACATGTTTCATTATTATAACAAATAAAACTATGCTTACAAAATCTTTGGACTGTAAACGTACCGAACAGAAAACAACTTAAAGTCATCAGTAATTTATAACAGTTTGGCACAGTGCAAAGCGTTTCAAAAATACATTTAAATCTTAAAATATTTCAGCGTCGTATTGGATATAAGCAAAACGCTATTGGCTGTTTTAAAAAGAGGGCGGGGCTGCTTAATGTGTCCCGCCTTATCTTCTCGGTTTAGTTGAAATGAAGTCACCGCATAGAATAACGCTGCTGTTTTCTTTAAGTCAGCCATTAATTCTATTCATAAACTTAATTTCTGAGAAGTTTTATACATACAGGAGACGTCAGTACTGAGGAGACAGAAAACGTAGCCTCTATGTTATATTTTAAGAATTGGTTTGACCAACTAGCAGTTAACCAATGGGTAATCAGTCTTATATTTTGGATTCAGCTCATATGAATCTACATTTGATATTTTATGTATTTTGACCATGGTTTAGAAAAAGTAATTCATGCGTGCCACCAAAGGGCGCGTTAAATAACTCTATTTTTAGATATGATGACAGAATAAGTTATGTATTAGTATTAAAACCTCTGTCTTTCTGTGCCAACAGTGGAACCTGGTGGATGACTCCGCTTGGATGGTTCATATTGCCAAATTCTCTCTGTTGGTGGGCTCTATCTTCGGATACTTGGTGTTGGGAGTCGTGGCAGATTGGTGAGTATATGTCTAAAAGTGTTTTACTTTCCACTTTTCTGAATCGATGCTAATCATGCCACTGATTGGCAATTATTTTTCCACCACGAGATGATTACTTTGCAGTCCCCCCTGTGGAAATGCAGCAGTTTCGTGTTAATGAACACAAGTGTGTATGACAGGCCGTAAATCCTCAAGAACAGATGTTTGCTTTGGTCTAATGTTTGCCATCGTTGGTCTCTTTTATGACTGGATCCGTCCCTGCTGTGAACATCTGAGATCTGAGAAGTCCTTCAAGGACTGATCAGCATTTTTTTGAGTGTGTGTGTGTTACGTTATCACACCGATGGTCATGAATATGGTTGATGTCGTGTCTGAACAGGATGTTTGAGTAAAACGTCACATGCTCTCTAGCTTTCAGCATGATCGTTACTTCATCACAGGGAGCCATACTAGCATTTCATGACCCCTGGCCTAATATATTTGATGGATGCAACGTGAAACCCATAAAGTGACAGATAATTGTGTAAGCTGTGTGTGTGTGTGTGTGTGCGCTCGCTCTCTGAAGTGCGCTTTAAGGCGTGCAGCCGGGCATGACGTGTGAGCAGTGAAATGCTCTGGATATCAGAATGCTTGTATTATGCAAAATTGATGTAAACGCAATCAACCGTCTTACAACAGAGGGGACAAAACACCTGGTAGTCTGTTAGAAAGCCTGTTAGACCCGCTGCTTGTGTTTCTTCCTTGATCTTTAATGCTCACTATTTACATGCATTTCAAAACCATAGCTGAGCTACATTCAAATTGTACTATTTTAATTCTGTAAGTGCACAAATAGATCAAATATTTAAAGCAGCTAGATAATTAAAAAGCAGTGTTCATGTTTTTCATTTTTGCTATTAAACCTGATATTAGGAATCATTGAATTTCACTTCATGTGATGCACCAGAATCTTTTTGTTGCGGAATTAAAACTTTAAATCATAGTCAAATCAAATCAGATCATTTTATAATTAATTGCTTTGCATGCCAACATTTTGCATTCAGTTTATAGTGACTTCTTATCACAGTTTTGCTGAAGTTCAATATATGGATCAGTGGTACTGAACCTGTACACGTCAAACGTGTGTGTGTGTGTGTGTGTGTGTGTGTGTGTGTGTGTGTGTGTGTGTGTGTGTGTGTGAAATATGTGCGTACATTTTTTTCTATAAACTACAACGTCTGTCTTAAATCAGCATTTATTAAACTGATAGTTCCTGTCCTTGATTCTGATTGGTTGAGCCGTGTTCAAAGCTGTTATAAAATACTCTACAAACACACACCTTTGTTTATGTCTGTGCGTTGCTCGGCAACCACTGTGTCCCAACCACAAGCGTTTCTAAGGAACTACAATGTTTGGTGGAAGAATATTTTTATTAATAACAATATGCTTTATTTGCACTGTTTTATTTAGTTAAACCTTACCATGCATGCAGAACAATCTGTTTTCTAAAAGCAGCAAGCTCAGTGAAGCCGCGGTTTACATTCATTTCTAAAAGCTAAGGGGGTTTCAGGCACTCCCGCTTTATTTCATCAGGCTTTTATGTTTAGGTTGAGTAATTTCACTTTAATGGCAAAGAAAAGGGTATTAGCCAGTTACCGAATGCCTAATTAAAAAAAAAATCCAATTATATTTTTATCAGAAGCCTAATTTAAAAAAACAAAGCTCATTTGAACGAGAAATCGCAGACTGCCTTTTGCATCTGAATTCTTCATAGATAGACCGAGAGAGAGAGATGGAAAGGCAGAGGAACAAACAGGGCTGAGCAGAAAGCTCTTATATGGGAATGTTTTGGGTTTGTTTTCTGCTAGACTCCGTCACACTATTTTTTTGGAGTTCTCTTATGCGTATAAATACAAAACAATCCACTCAATTATTGCTGAATGAGTCCTATTGTTTGTGCCGAGCACAATGTGTTTTGTGTGGTGAGGATAGGGGCCGGCGAGAGCATGAAATCATCACCTCAATTCTCCTATTCGGCGTGTGTCAGGTTATAATATTACTGGGCCCTATGCTAAAGATAATGGTCGTGCATTTCAGTTCTAGCTTTTTTTCAAGCAGCTGTTCAAGACTGTATATATATATGTGTTGACTCCAATTGATGTCATGTTGAAATGTATCACATTTAATATATTTAAAAGATCAGTTGTGGAGCATTTTGTAAACTGGCCTTGTTTCATGTTTTCTAACCTTCAGGTTCGGACGACACCCGGTCCTGATCCTGTCCGTCATCTTCATGTTGATTTTCGGCATGACGGTGGCCTTCTCCGTCAACGTCCCGATGTTCAGCACCCTGCGCTTCTTTGAGGGCTTTTGCTTAGCGGGAATCACGCTCTCGCTGTACGCTCTGAGTAAGTATAACGTCTGAGATTAAAAGGATCCGCTCCATTCGCTGAGGCTTTGAACGCACTTGTGTAAATAGTTTCAAGGCGATTGCAAAGCCAATTAAAAAGTATATGCACGTCAACGGTAAATATACAGAATGATGCACACATTACGCCGCGTGTGGGTCATGAAGGATCGGGGTGTAGATAGTGGATGGAGAAAGAGAAGTGCTGAAAGTCACATGATGCTGAACACATCGGTGGTTTTTGTATGTTCCTTATCAGAAAGTCATTGCTGCTCTAGAAGAGGCCGGAGATGTTGTTTTGGACTGTATTGGATTCTGGGAGCTTTGAATGGCAGTAATGACTGACTCCGAATGTGTTTTTAGCGTTTCCGCTTTTCGCTCTTAATACCAGTACAGTAGATAGTACACTAGACTCTTATTTGATGGTAATGAGCCTTTTTGCATGTGTGTGTTTGTGTGTGTGTGTGTGTGTATATTAGGGCTGGTAATTCAATGTGTTAATTTGATTAATTACAGCGAAAAATAGCGCCCCAGACATACCTGGGTCATCTGACATTTCATATACAGCTGATTTATGGCAAATATGACGCAGGGAAGCAATTCGCTGTGTGATGGAGCTATCTGTAACTATTGCCACTCTAAACCATGATTACAATGAGTGCTTGAATGCTCATAGATCACTTCAGCAAACGTATATAACACCTCAGAGCTCACAGCAGGGCTGCCTTTAAGGGTTTGTCAGTTATTGTTAAAAACCGTTTCCCCTATGGAGACAAGGAATGATTTCACTTCCAGAACCCGACTTTGAATAACATTAGAATATATTGCAGTCAGTTTCCCTCTCTTTTTTTTCCGCTTCGATTCCTTTTCCTTTATCTTCCACACGTTCCTGTCACGAGCGAATGGCACATGCTTCTGAAGCTGCGTGAAGTTCATGCTCTCCTTCTACGCCCAGCTTCCTCACCCAGCAGTCTCAACCCAGCGATCGCTTTGAGAAAACCCTCCAGCTTTCCTGAACGTGTGTGATTCGTGCGTCTCATACCATCAGAATGTCACACAGAGGTTAATTGTGGTCTCTCCACTCTACGGTTCTGTCTTCTTGGTGTGTTAGAGTCATTCAGATGGATTACCCACAGACTCAGTGACCTTCTACATGCTTAACACCGGAGACATTTTCTGATGAGTGATAATCCTCTTTCGATGATCGCTGCTATTGCAGCAGCCCTTATAGTAATAGGGTTTGCCAGCAATGCCTCACCTGACTGTCTGATGGCCTCCAAAAGCCTTTAATTGCCTTACAATTTGTACGGTGGACCTTCATGTCTTTGTCACAGTAATTTTCTCGACCCCATCTATTTTGAAAAGCCTCTGCAGCACTCCCAAAAATAGACCTGTTGGTGTGCATTAAATAACTATATGTTTTTTTTTTTGTTTTAAATTCTAGTTTTATTTTCTTCCCAACTTCTCAAATTTTTTAAGGGGATAGTTCGCCCCAAAAAAACGTATTCTTCATTTACACTCATGTCTGTTTCTATATACATATTATATATATATATATATATATTATGAGAGGGAGAGATTTATCTTTTATTACCCTCATGTCATTCAAGCATTTTTCACACCATTGGAAAAATGATGCATACAATAAATAAATAAATCAAATTAATTAAATACATCCAGGCTGCTCTTTTCATACAACAAATAGCGTGGGGTCCTGTTAAACTCCAAACAGCACTACAAATGGCTCATGCCTTACATTTGCAGTCTTCTGCAGTCGTATGATAACTCGGCAATGAGCAGACCATAATTTGTTATCCTCTGATAATCACCTTCCTCCAGTGCACCTATTGTTATTCAAACTTGGTGGCTGAAGAGAAGACTTACCATTGGTTCTCACACTTGGGGCTGTTGCTATGCAAATTTCTTACTGGGCTAAAGCTCATGCAACCCCAACCTGAGCCGGACATCACTGCACGAAACTATTTATTCCAGCTACATAAATAACCTTGAAAGTTAGTGAACCAAATGTGATTATTTATAGCTAAAATGAACTGACTGCAACCACTTACCTTAAAAAAAATGTAGCAGATTCAATCTTTTGCAATCCCATCCATTTCAGTGACATAGGGAGTAATGTCCATAATTGTAAGTATACTATTCTGACTCTTCTTGGCATTGAGTGTACAGTTTCACAGCAAGCTTGCATCTGTCCCGATTAAGTCTTCTTTAAATGCTTGATCATTAATGGGGAGTATTGGGGTACAAAAAGGTCATACAGTCACACGCTGCAGGATTTCTTCTTGAGAGATTTATGATGTCAGTGTCATGTTGGAAAAATTCCCAACAATTATTAAAAAGTAGCTTGGTAAAAATGCGTTTCTAGTACGTTGGCTTCTGTGCTGTAGGCACTAACAGTATAGAAACGAAAACCTAAAATGAAGGCACAGAGTGTGTCCTTTTTTTAATTTAGGTAGTTTTGCTATTATTTCAAACTTCAAAAAATGATTTGGTCTTTTTTTACCGTTGTATGTTCCACTGTTTGAGAATCATTTTAATTTTAATGCTTAAGAAATGACTTATTTTTAAATGTTTCGGTTCAACATACTCACCTATGGATCAAATTGGTTTTCAATCGTACTAGGAAACGATATTTCCTTCATTAATATTTATGTACATTCACACTTGCTGGGTATTCATGATACATCTTTTTATGTAAAGAGGAATGCCTGATTTTTCTTACTTGCTGTAATCATTATATCGTAAATATATCTTCTGAACAATAACCCAAACAGTACACTAATATCGTAATTATCTGCTCTTTTTCAGTTGGAATGACAGTAATGTACTAAAAGTAGCCAGTTTTGGGGGTTAATTAACTAATAGCTTCACAGCATGTTCTCATTTGCATAGTCCACGTATTTATACTTCTATGCTAAAACTGTACTGTACTGGTAATGTTGCTGGTTGCGTGCCATGACATATGATTTTTCATGGTGCAAAACTGAAATGATGTTGAAAGAATAATTGAAATCAGGTTAAATTGTGTGGAGTTCCTCAAACCTTGGCTGTCGTTCCAGTAATGGTCTACTAAACGGATCGATGGATCGAAAGCTTCTCTCTTTGGTTCAGTCCATTAATATTTGGACGCTTGTGATGCGAAGGCAGCGCGAGGTCATTTATTGATGCTGGCCGATAGATCTTCTGAATATCTGCTGTATATTAAGATGCCTGCAGAGTGACTGTAAAGCTTTGGTCTGACGTGTTTCCATGATAACTGAGCCTAAAAGAGCACACGTGCAAATTTGCTCAAACAGACATGAGATAGCTCCCATATAAAAGGCATGAACATCAGGAAGCTCTACATGTGCGTTAATCATCAGTAGCTGGAAAAGTTGCACATTTAACCTCTGTGCAAAATTGGAATACACTGAAAAAAATAGTTTGCATATGTTTTTTGAGATACACTGCTTTTCTGGCTTAGATTTTTTTTTGTCTTGTTTTTAGCCAAAATAATTGTTAGATAAAGAAGGATTTTCTAGACTTTTCTAGATTAGATTTTCAAGTAAAACTTGCTGTTCTTGCTTTTAGAAAAAAAAGCAGAATTAGAATTTAGAACAAGCAAAATAATCTGCTAATGGAGTAAGTGCTTATTGTTTTCTGATGATTTAATTTTAGATTTTGAAAAAGATGCATTCATCTTTTTCCACACAGTCGACCACCTCAAGTGAACATAAAAGCTTTTTTGCAAAATTAAGCGTTTTTTTATTTGAATTTTGTCGTTTCCATAACTTGTTTTTGACGTGATGCTTCAGATATTGTGATGAATATCGGAAACAAATAATTGCCGGTAGCCATTGACTTCCATAGACTGGTACAAAAAAAAAAAATTAATTATTGAAAGCCGATGGCTATCGACAACTATTTGTTTTCAATATTCTTCAAAATATATTTCAACAGAACAGAAGAAAGCGTTTTGGCATTTGGGTGAACTGTCCCTTTAAAAGTGTTTTGTTTCTTAGGTTTTTAGTTTTGTTCGTTTTTTTTTTATTCGACATTGATTCGTCCAAGGATTGATTCCCATTCAGTGACTCACAGTATTAATGTGAAGGCTGTCGAGCAGATCAAAACAGAAATACTCAGAGTAACTAGGCAAGGACTGGACTAGTCGGGACTAGAGAAACAAGACTGATGTAAATCAACAGGCTGGAGCCGGACAAGCTGAAGAAGTGATTCACCAAACAGCTGAGAACAAGACGAGAATATAAAAGAGAGAAATCTCTCAAACTGGTTATTTCCTATGCATGGGGATATATTAGCAATATAAGATCAGTGGCAGCACCCCTTATATGTTTGGCCTGCGGACATCATGTAGCACAATTAATACTCATGAGCTTACAGACTCCAGCCATACATGCGAGGTGTAGTGTGCTATTTATAGAAGTTATGCTGTTAACACTTTAATAACATTAAGAACCATTAAGCAATGCTTAACAGATCATTAGCAGCATACTAAAGCTTAACTGTTTGATTGACAGCCCTATATTAATGAAAATGTTAATGTCATATTTACTGGCCTGTTATGAACGCATTATGATGCATGGTGGGAATCGGTCACAAACTTGATCATTTGCTAGCTAGCTAGCTTTTTCACACACCGGTGTTAAATTTCTCTTGTCCTCGGGAACGTTAGCTAATGAGTGCACTGATTCAGTCGTGTGTGTGTGTGTGTGTGTGTGCGTACAGTGTCATAATATTTATAATGAGATGCCCTAGATAACAGCTCGGAGGCTAGGGTCAGTGACCGTTTGAGTGGTTGAAGTCGGTCTTTATGGGATTAGATTAGCAAAGACGGATGCCCGTGATATAATTGCACGTGCCCTTTGAAGACGTCCAGATTTTACGTTTTTCTGTAGATTAACTCGCGTGTTAAATCACAGATCACGATCACAAGATTTTGAGCTCTGTGTCTGTAATTCTGTTTGTTGGCGTGCATGAATGATAGTATTTATCTTTTAAGTAAAAAGTCTGGCATCATTGCGCTCACAGCCGATTGGTTCAGTATTCGTGTATTTGGGTAAATCAGTTATGCAAGCGTTTGTTGTTACAGCAATAAAAACTGGTAAGGTTCTTTGTCATCCCAACAATCCAGAAACTTACCCGGCTACCTGCTTAAACTTGGGTCATTTGTGGTATAATCTAAAATGACACGTACATTTAACAATCCAGCGCAACCAATTATGATTTTTAACTGCGTTTTGCTTATTAATTCTTTTATAATTAAATGGATAGTTCACCCCAAAATAAAAAAATCCTGCTAATTTCCTCACTCACCCTCCAAAACGTAGATGACTTTTTTTTTTCCATTCGTTAAAGCTATTATACATTTTTCATTCGATTAGCTTTGAGCATCCAAAAAAGGAAGCGCAAAATTAATACGCATGGCTCCTAACGATATATTGAGATTTTACGAAATAAATTGTTTGTGCAAGAAACTGAATGTAATTTACAACATTACTGTCTGTAATCCAGTACCTCAGGAAGTTCTGATTCTTTCCTGTGAACTGGTTCATTTCAGTGAACCGATTCAACAGTTCATTGAATGATCACATACCAACCCGAAGCCCATTGCGTTATTAAAGCACCCAATATCGACAAGAAACATAACGTTTTTCATGTCGTCTGTGCGTATAGTAAATAAACTAGCCTTCATCAGCTCATCTTTATACAAAAAAAGGGATTTGACCCATTCGTTCGAGCTCTCGTTTCACACATGCAAACCAGTTCATTCGTTCAGAGTCGGAGTGTGCTTCCACTCGAATAACTTCTCAAGCTGCAAACCGATTCGCTCTGATTCGATGAAACGATTCAGCCGGTTTCCCAAAAAAGAACCGCAACGTCCTCCTTTCTTCCCCTCTTCCTCTCTTTCTTTCGTTCTCATTGCTTGCTGGCTTGTTTGTTCGAGCTCTGCCGTAATCAGAGAAGATGCTCCGTCAGTGTTTTGTATGCTGACTGGAGTAAAGTTCAGTGGTTGTGCTGAGATCGTGTTCTTCAGAGCTGCATCAACAGCTGTTTATCCGTGACCTTTGACCCAGACCACCGCGTCTAGCCGGCCCAGGTGCGACTCGGCGGCTTTCACTCTCTCCCTTCACGCGCCGTTAAGACTTCTCGGTCCGTGCGTTCCCCTGGGAGTCCAGTGCCGTTCTCTACTGACACTGATGAAAAAGAAAACAGTCCGTGACACAGAAAGCCAGCGGTCCTGGCATGGAAAGCATTTGAATATGTGACATGCTGGCAGGAAGCCACGAGTGACTCATGTGACAGGAGAAGGTCGTAATGTCAGCCTCAGGCTCGAACAGACAAACAAGCCTGATCCCGCTCGGCGCCCCCTGCTGGTGCGCACGCCGCTCTTCGTATATCAGCACGCTCTGGATTAGGCTTATTTGCAGTCATTAGCTCTATCAAAACAACACAAATGTACTGTACGTCCTCATTTAGCTGGTTAAGAGCTGAGGGAGCGTGCATGAGGGATTTGGCTCAGATGGGTTAAGAAGCTCAGGGTTCTCTCTCGCTCTCTCTCTCTGGCTTCGTGCCAAAACCTAGCAAGCAGCCTTCATAGGCGGCATTTTAAGGGAGGATAGACGTGAAGGTTTTCTAAAAGCATGCCCTGTTGGTGAGAACCCAGCTTGGGTTGAAATGTTCGCTTAAAATGCTTTTTATGTTTTTAGTGAACAGTTAAACGGTTAAAAATACAGTAAAACGGTAACAATGTTATTACAGTTTGAAATAATCGTATTTAAAAATACAGAACTCTTGGCTCTTCCTGTTCAGTTATTTCACATCTCGTGGGGTTGCATGGTTACTGATTGTTATTTCTGGTGTTTTATTGAGATTTATTGGTTCAGAAATCATTAATTTAGCAGACGCTTTTAATCTAAAACCCACCAGCCAGTGAAAAGCACTTACGGTGTACGCATTTACACATTTCCATGAGCGAATGATAAAGTGGTCCTCAATGCACATAAACACGCTATACGGCTACGATTGTGTTGACAAGCAATTATTAATTTATTGCATGTGTTTTCTTGCGTGTGTGTGTGTCATTATGCATGATTATGCATGCACTTTAGAGTAAGAGCTTCCATAAACATTTCTTTTATTTTCACAAAATGTTATGAAGTCCTTTACTGGGAATGAAAATTGACAGTTACAGGTGTGTGTGTGTGTGTGTGTGTGTGTGTGGTTAGTTTTTTCCACTGAAAGTGGTGCTTGAGGCTCACCATTAACTCATCTACCAAATCCTCTTACCAAATCTGCAAAACCACAAGTGCATTATCTGATTTACTTGCTCTGCAAAAGCAAAACAAGCTATTCGCAAAACACTAACATTAGACAAACTGTTCTGAAAGAGCAGCGCTCGTGTTTTGTTCGTAATTACGACCTGTTCGCTGTAAATAAGCTTCGGCGTGCGCTCGTATTCATTTTTATTTGTAGAAAAACCTATTCTTTACTTCCTTGCATCACAAAGGCTGTGCGTTCATAGGTCTTTATTTTCACCCCGCATGACCCTCACGGCTTTCTAAGAGACCTTCTCTAGTGTGTAACCCAGGAAAGCAGTGCACACACTAGTATCACGATGACAATGATAGGTCGGCGCGCCCATGAAAAGTTCAGAGACGCCACTTTCCATTTTAATTTGAGCTTTGCTCTCAGGCTTGTTATCGATTATGGTTGCTTGTTGGGAATATAATGGGTACTTGAACTAAAATAACTCAAGATAAAAACTATAATTAAAAACATAAAAAAAAAAAAATATATATATATATATATACACACACACACACACACACACACATATATATATATATACATATATATTAAATTAAAATTAATAAACTGTTTAAATGCACAACTGTTTTTGTTTCTATGATCCAAGCTCTTTTTTTCTAAAATAATGCTATTTTCTATAAATATGCTTTGTTATATGCCATCAAACAAAAACTAATTTAAGTCCTTCTAAAGTAATTTTTTTATATGATTTGTTCTATTTTTAAAAACTGTACAATTAACAGCATTTTACTGTAAAATTATATGCAATGTCTGTGTTACAGTTTTTCCCTGCATATAGTACAGGAACTTCCTGTTAACGTATTTACAATTGTTTTTGAGGTTTTTTTACAGTTAAAATTATTTGTCTAAAATAATTAACAGATATACTGTTCTTACATCACCTAAAATACGCTTTGTCATATGCTATCAAACTTGGAAAAATGTCAAAATAAGATCAAAAATTTGAACTCTCTTTATATTTTCTTTATACTTTTATATCTACTGCGACGTGTCGATCGTAATTAATATGTCTATAATATGTTTACGTGTATATTCCTGCGGGGGCTGTAAAAGAGAAGCTTCTCGGTGCGTTTTTGCAGCTGGGGTGGATGTGTTAGTAATGCAGGGCCCGCTCTTCATCATCTCGCTGAGAAACAGAGCGCTTCACGACTGAGCTCCGTCTCCGAGCACAGAGCATGATTCAGTTCCTGTGGGAAGTGCTGCTCATTGATATTCTGGGCTCTTCTGGAGGATTGTGCGGTTGCTGTGTTCACGCCGGAGTGGGTTTTTTTTTTTTTGAGTCCTGTCACCTTGGAAAGCGCTCACCCGTGTCAGACCCCGCTGTCTGTTCTGTGATTTTGCTATCATTAGATATCTGTCATTGAAGACCACCCGCGCTGTCTGCACACGCCTCTGCGTCGTGAATGCTAACGAGTCACTGATTTAATTGCAGAGAGATGACATTGTTTTATGGTCCCTTAAGTGAGGAGAAACATTCTGAGCATTTTTGGGTCTTTTACAGACTCCATGGGTTTTGGGATGCACAAAAATGTTGAACGAAAATGCATTTAAATAATAATTTCCTGGTTGTCATCATGTGATTGGATCATTATATGTTCTCTTGAACACATGGTGTTTTATTTGCAAATGTTTTACGCAATGTTGTGCACAAGTTAAAGTTGCAACTTTGGCAGGAAACATAGTCCCAATCATTCTTGAATAATGCATTGCTATGGTGAAATATGGCAAATATGGGATGGTTCACCTAAAGATTACAATTCTGCCATCATTTACTTTGTTCTGTTGAACACAGTAGAACGTCTGTAACGGTAGCTGGCACCCATTGACTTCTAGTGTGTTTTTTATGTTCCCCCATCTGTGAAAGTTCTAAAGCACACACACACACACACACACACACACACACACACACACACACACACACACACACACACACACACACACACACACACACACACACACACACACACACACACACACACACACTCACACACACACACACACACACACACACTTGTACACAATTTGAATTTGTAGTTTTTACAAAAAAATAAAAAATTGGCAGCTGTGGTTACCAGAATCATTTAGCAAACACTTTTAACGCTAAAACCTTACAGTATAAAACTAATTTAAGTCCTTCTAGAGTAATTTTTTTAATATGATTTGTTCTATTTCTAAAAACTGTACTATTAACAGCATTTTACTGTAAAATTACATGAAATGTCTGTGTTACAGTTTTTCCCTGCATACAGTACAGGAACTCACTGTTAACGTATTTACAATTGTTTTTGAGGTTTTTACAAGATTTTACAGTTAAAATTACAGTGTAATAACATAGTGAGGCGCTGCATTGCTTTGCATCTGCAAAATTAGTTTTTAGTTTTGATCGCTTCTGTTAACTTCATTTGTATGGAGAAGAATAATGCTGATAGTCGATGCTAGTAATAATCACAGCACTAGCATTTAATGCATCGGCGCCTTTTATTTTAGATTTGACAAC
Organism: Puntigrus tetrazona; assembly: GCF_018831695.1. Lineage (NCBI taxonomy): Eukaryota > Metazoa > Chordata > Actinopteri > Cypriniformes > Cyprinidae > Puntigrus > Puntigrus tetrazona. The sequence continues at coordinate 3,978,412 of NC_056700.1, forward strand.
AGCTCACTTTAAATTCCAGTGTCTCTTTATAAAAGTCACCGAGTTACTGTAATGTTGGACGTGTCTTGTTGTCTGCAGGGATAGAGCTGTGTCTGCCGGGGTGGCGCTTCTCCATGACCATGGTGGCTAACTTCGTGGCGTTGGCGGGGCAGCTGCTCATGCCCGGGCTGGCGGTCCTCTGTCGTGAATGGGAGGTTCTGCAAGCGGTCGTCATCTGCCCTCTCTTACTCATGCTGTCCTATATCTGGTGAGCAACCGTGCCGTGGATGTTCAAAAATAAGTTTAAACCAGAACCCGACCTGTTGACGGTGACTGTGAAATCGCCAAAAAAGACACCGCTCGACCGTTTCTGCAATTTATTCAGCGGCAAGGAAATGCAGAAATTGGATTGCGAACCACATTAATACATCGGTTTTTATAGTAGTCTGGAGTGATGACTGCTGGAAATGAGCTTTGCATCACAGATAATCGTAATATTTAAAAATGTACTTACAGTATTTGACTCAAAAGCTGCTTTTGTATTGTAAAAAATGCATTTTTTATTATTTATCAAGTATGATGAGTATATTCTTAGAGCAAAAAAACGGGTTACCATAACAATGCAAGTAATTTAACTGGTGATGTGCTTCATGTAAGATAAAACAGCTTTACAAAAAAAGCTGTTAATATGGCATATATATATATATATATTTCATTTATTTTAATTTGCATATGGGATGTTTTAACAAAACAGTAGAAGGATTTTCTCTCCACATGAGACGTGAAAAACTACGGCATATCAGCAAACATTCACTTTATTCTTTAAACTTTATTCTTTGGTTGTTTCAGTTCTTTATTTAGCAGCTAACTTCCAGTGAGCGTTAAGTCCAGATTAGATTAGTCTCTGTAGTTTGATACGATGTTATCATAATTTAGTTTCCATTCATCAGGATTTTCCCGGAGTCTCTTCGCTGGCTGCTAGCGACGCAGCAGTACAATCGCTCCAAGTGGATCATGGAGCGCGTGGCCAAGAAGAACAACATCAACCTGGAGGAGGACGCAGAGGAGCTCATGAGCGGTATGCAGCTAACGCTGGACTTTATACACGTCAGAATGGGATTTGGTTTAGATCTAGTGATCCTGACAGCTTACAGCTTCAATATAATAACCATATGCTTTCGAAAGTGCTCTCAAATGATTAAATCGCATCCAAAATAAAAGTCCTGTATTTATATTTTATACTTATAGGCTCTGTGAATATATTTACTATATAAAGCAAGTGTGTATTGCTTATACATTATGTATGCAAAAACGTATTTTAGATGTGATTAATCGTCTGACTGCACTGGTTTTAGGTAAGATGTACATTTGAAAAGTGCAAAATGTAAGCAATCACCAAATGAATTAAAACAATTCAAAAAAATTCAAAAACGCAAACAAGAAGTTTTTGACATCCTCAAAATACAAACATTTATTATACACTAAATAAATCTCAGATGCTTTGGGACTTTTAAAGAAAGGTTGACAAACTAGTGTAAACTTGATTTTTAAAATCAGTATAAAATAAGAACAAGATTCTCAGTCGAATGCACCGCTGCTTTTGCTATTCTTCCTCATGTCGTTGAACGCTGGCACGAAACCGGTTTCACTAACCGGATGTCTGTCCCGTATCCTCCATGTATCAGACCTGAGTCACCGCAGACGTCTAAAGTCAACAGTTAGTTGTGTTCGTGGCTCTGGCTGCTGGGAGTGAATACAGTCTGGGAGGAAAGTGCCCTACCAAGGCAAAACCTAGTAACTACACCTTGATTTTTGTCACCCAGCACCAGTTCGTTGGTGAATGAATGAAGGCACAATTTTTATTGAGGTGAACTGTTCCTTTAATGGTAACCATATTTTACTATATGACTTTCTTCTTTCAGACGAACACAGTCTGGGTTTTGTTAAAAAGTGCCCTACAAAGGCAAAACCCAGTAACTACACATTGATTTTTGTCACCCAGCATCTAAAAGCTGCAACCATTGATTGCATTAATTGTCCAGTATTCAAGAATTATGTTGGAGTTGGAGCTGAAATCAGCGTTAAATCAAAATTGACTCTATTTGTTTTCTTAATGCATGTCAGTGGGCGTATGGGTCAAACATGACCTCTGACCTCTGGTTATCTCTGATCAAAATCTAATCTGTGTACAGTCAAAGCAAACGTCAGTCTGCCGATGCATTCCAGCCGACTTCATTCATAACCGTATTCGTTTACAGTATGCAGTGCTTACTTTTCTCAGTCCTTTTGTATAATTAATACACAAAACTCTTTCTCCTCAAGAATGCGGAAGATGAACGTGACTTCTTGTTGAGATAACCCAATTCCATTTGTTATCCCATAAACCTTTTGTTTGAATAAGCTGTTTTTTGCATTTATTTCAGAGCTCAACCAAGCCCTGCCGAAGCAACCCAAGAAGACGTGCATCGGGAAGATGGTGGGCACGAGGAACCTGTGGAAGAACATAGTGGTACTCTGCGTCAACTCGTAAGTATCTTTATATTACGCTTTGGATGCTTATTCATTTAAAACATTCTGCTGATTTCAAAGGGACAATTTCAAAACCAAAACGTAGGTCGTGAAGGCGTCATAAAATAAATGATGAGCTTTGAATTTTGGTAATGTGGATTTTCAGTAGAGGGACAGAAACCTTTAATGCGTCACTGACCTTTATAACGTATTCGGGTCTTTGTAAACATTGTTTACAACTTTAAAAAGCTATGTTTTGTGTTCGAGTCATTTTGGATATGGGTATGCCAGAAAAACTCTAATTAAGATACAGTTAACTTCTTATTTGTGTTTTAAAGATTAGTTCGTTTGGGTTTTTGAGGCACCATGGTGAATGAATGAAGGATTTTTTATCGAGGTGAACTGTTCCTTTAAAGGAATGGTTCACTCAAAAATAAAAAGTAACCATATTTTACTCACCCCGAAGCCATCCTAGGTGTATGTGACTTTCTTCTTTCAGTCGAACACAGTCAGAGTTTAGTTAAAATGATCCAGACTCTTCGTAACTCTTCGTAATGCGGCCATTAATTCGGAGCTCCGTAAATCGAATTAGTGCTGCGACGTAAAACTAGCGCACACGCCTTCGGGGGGGTTATCACGTGTCCTCTGAAGCAGATCGTAACAAAAAATATTTCTAGTTTTAAAACGATAACCATTATTAAAACTCTGGCATCCAAAAAGCTGTTTTTGCGTGCGTCTTCCAGACTGACGGGTTACGGGATACACCACTGCTTCGCACGCAGCCTGACGGAAGAGCCGCCGACCATCTTCTCCAATTTCTACGCCAAATACTACACCATGGGGGGCACGGCCGTGGCGTCGTGCGTGGCGCTCTGCCCGGCCGTGGGCATGATGGGACGGCGTGGAGGACTCCTCATGTTCATGATCATCACGGCCCTGGCCTCTCTGCTTCAGCTCGGCCTGCTGAACTGTGAGAGAACACACCACTCGCGATCACTGCCGCGTCGTTTCAGTGTCAACATACTGTACACGCTTCAGTCAGAGCGAGCGCATGCACGGAAGAGACAGGGAACGGAGAAGCTGGAATAAACACGCTTTGTGGTTTGAAAATGTAGAACGTGAGGTGCAAAAAAGTAGCAAGTTTTGATATATTTACAGTAGGAAATCTATCCATGGAGCTTTATCTTCACTTAATATCCTAATGATTTTTGGCATACAGGAAAAATGGATCATTTTGACCCCTGCAGTGTATTTCATTTTCATTAATAATACATTCAGCGTGTAAAATGCACCGTATTTGTTGGTTATTGAATATACCTGTGCTACCGATGACTGCTTTTGTGCTCCAGGGTCACGTATATGAAATAATCGTTCTATTGCAGAAAATAAATAAATAGATTCAATCTTTAGATGCACTCAAACATGCATATTTGATTCATCAGACCTTTATGGCTCATACAGTGTAGTATAGCATAAAAGAACATAGAGCTTATACATTTTATTCAGAGGCCCAAACCTCTTTATGTGATGTCTTTGATAATATTTTTTTTTACTGATCGTTTTATGCAGAGTAGCCATAACTCTATACCTGCAATGTCTTAATAAGGTTATATTTAAATGCTTAGTTTGATGGTTTAAACATATATATATATATATGCAATGCGACACAGTGATGGATGAACGTAAATGTTTCTTAAGAACACAATTTTTTAACACGATTTTTTCAACAACATCAGTAAAGCTCACATTTACTTGCAGCAAAAAGAGCTGCTAGCTAAAAAGTGTGAGCTCTGTCAAACAGCAGGCTTCAGAGGATCTCTAGGGTTAAACGCTTTGCATGCTGTGCTCAGTACATCCCGAGAGCGGCTAGCACGTCTGCAGCGACTTCATACAACACACATTCATTCACTCAGCTCTTCGTCAGCTATAGTAACCTCCGACAGCATGTGATTTCAGACCGCATTTTTTGCTTCAGAATTGCTTCCCTAAAACCGTCGTAAGCCACCAGACTTGTGGTTTAGAAATGAAAGAAAGAGACTGGATTTCATCCCTGATCATGCATACTAAGCTTTATATTCATGTTTATAATCGTGCACGCATTGATTTCATTACTAGCCCTGAGCTGCGAACTAGTTTCTCATCTGTTGTTTGTTGTTATTTCTTCCCTCTATGTGATGCGTCCACCGTGAATGAAGTGTTGGGGAAATACAGTGTTCACCTGAATATTGGTAAAGTATACACACTATGCTATTTATGCAGTTTTCTCTTTATTTGTGTGTGTGTGTGTGTGTGTGTTTTTCCACATACGTGAACTCAACCAGCGCAGTGAGCTTCGGTTAGATGTATTTCGACCAGTGGCAATTAGAATTTTTTTAAATAATATTTTTGTATTTATTCAATAATGAAATAAATAAATCAGTACTAAATATCTATGCTTTCACAGTTATCAGCCTGCAAAACACTGCACAGTGAGGTACTGGCCCTAATTTTAGGTGCATAGCAGTGACAAACAATAAGTGCTTTTAGGCACTTTTGATATAATTGCATAGACTGTAATTAGTATAAAAATGTTATTACACCGCTCAAACGTTTGGGATCAGCGAGATTTTTTTTTTTTCATGCTCATCGAGATATTTATTTGAACAAAAATACAGAAAAAAATTATACTACTACAACATGTTATTAAAATATATATGTAATTTTATTATTATTTTAATGTTCTTTAAAATATAATTTCTTAATTTGATGCAAGGCTGAATTTTCATCAGCTGTTATTACACTCTAAAGTGTCACACTATCCTTCAGAAATTGTCATAATTTACTGATTTATTATTAGAATTATCAGCGTTGGAAACCAGATTTTTCAGTGTTGCCGCCAAATATTTTTTTTAAGAAATGCAATATTCGTTTGAAGATTTTTTTGATGAATTGCTGAAGTACAGCATTTGTTCAAAATATAGAAAAAAAAGGAAATAAAAACTTTTTTGAACAGTAGTGTATATTGCTGTACTCTCTATTTGAAATAAATGCTGTTCTTTTGGCCTTTTATTTGTGAAAAAAGTATCACAGTTTTACAAAAAATATTGGTTTCAGTTTATTTTGATGGTTCCTTATGAGCATTCTGTTGACAATAATGATCTTTTTACCCACATGTCAGCTAACCTGTACTAGAGTGCTAGTAGAGTACTATTAGTAGGGTTAAGGTTAGAATAAGTTGACATGTTCTTAAAAAGTTACCTATAGTTAGTAGAACGTGTGTTCATCCCAACAAAGAGTGAGCAGATCATAATGAGACAGTCTACTTATACTCTAATGAAAGTTAGTTGATGCAAAGCTGCTTACTGTCAACACAATGTTCATAAGGGTCCATCAAAATAAAGTGTTACATATTAAGCAGCACAACACTGATGATAAATCAGCATATTAGAATGATTTCTGAAGGATCGTGTGACACTGAAGGCTGGAGTAATGGTGCTTACATTTAGCCTTTTATCACAGGACAAAAATACATTCTGCATTGATTACATTCATTTCAGAAGAAACGTCTTTAAGAGACGTACTGAGATTGATTTGAGCAATGTACATGTATGGAATAAGTTATGAAGAATAGCATATTAATAGCATATATTTTTCTGTGTACATATCTTCTTTAAGCTATTTTAAATTTGTTTTGGCTGGAAAAAGATGCCTATGATCTTTTTAAGAGGATTTTTTAGTTTTTTTCGGTAGGCCAGCTGCGGTCTGTGTCTCTGCTTTAGCAGCGATTGTTCTTTCCTCAGACTCCAGAGACCACTGTGTTCTCTTGTCTTTACACAGACAGTATTCAGACGTGATTTTTTGTTTATATTTGCACAAGCTAGCGGTGCCATCTAGTGACTATGTGCAGAACACCCAGGCTCCAGTCCACATACATGTCAACATAATTGTGTGTGTGTGTGTGTGTGTGTGTGTGTGTGTGTGTGTGTGTGTGTGTGTGTGTGTGTGTGTGTTTGAAAAGGGGATACTCATGAGTTTGGCAATAACTGGCCGTATGTTTCTGAGTGAATCATGGCACTGTATTATTAATGTTAAATTAAATATTAAAATAATTATTATTGCTGTTCCTGCTGATGTTGTTGGTATCGTTAAACCAAAACAAAATAAGCAGTGAAGAAGAAAAATGAATGAAAAAAATAATAATAATAATTTGAAAGTAAGTAGTATGTGGGAAAAAACCTTCAAGCCTTTCTGTCATGTTATAAAGTATTTAATGTGACGGTTGAATTTAATTTTTGTGGGCTTTTGCCAATTCACGTGGGCTTCTGCATTGGACATTTTATTTTAAAATAAAAAACAATAATTATTCAAGATATTAATTCAATTAATTTCATTACATGCACATTCGATGATCTTTTTTTAATCAGTTATTTGCCATTTATATAATGTTCTGCTTATGTGATGTTTCTTTTCGAAGGAAAAAATAGTGCATGACTCACCGTGTTGTCTTTCTCACTCCCCACAGACAACTCTAGTACGCTGAACTCCAACTTTTCGAAGGCATTCTCCATCATTGGCATGTTCTCCTCCCACGCCGTCAGCAACCTAAGCATCTTTTTTTGTGCTGAAATCACTCCGACTGTGATTAGGTGAGATAAACCACATGGGCAAGGCAAAAAACCCCCGAAAAAAAGATCAAAGCTCTTTCTTGTTTGTATTGAAATGAATCAATTCGCATCTAATTCGTAAATCTGGGTGTGGCTGACCAGAGCGCTTATTTTCACAGTTGCTTTTGTGGCTAAGTTATGCCTAAAATACCTTGATTTCTAAAGTGCCCCTATTATGGGTTATGAAAGGTTCCTATTTTGGTTTTTGGAGTCTCCAACAACAGGTTCATCTTCACGCAAAGTCAAAAAAAGCACTATAATTATCTCATTATATGAATTTACTTTTACATTATTTGCACAACGACTTCTAAAAGATTCACTCAACAATTATTTTTCCAAAAATAATTCTTCTTCTGCGTGACACTAATCTGCATTGATTTTAATTGGTTTTTATTTTTATCTTGCCTGTAAAGCCTGATTAAGCAGTGTTTGTGTACAGTTACCGGGGAAAACGCTATTTTGATTCTCCAAAAGGAGCACCTAGTGGTGAAGAACGAATTAGCATTTTCATTCAGACCAACGTGAAAAGATCTACAAGTGGCTGGGCAATGTGCTAATGTTTCATGCGGACGTCAACGGCCTGAAACGATTCATTTTAAAGATTAAGTCTTTTTTTTGCTTGTTTGTTTGAGATACAATTGTATACTGTGCACTTCCAGATTTTAAACTTAGCCGTTTTCATTTACTTAGAGCTGTGTCAAACACTGCGTTAAAAGGTCATTTTAAAAAATCCATAGTAGGGGCACTTTAAAGCCGTTGTTTTGATTTCATCTCTTTTCCTTTTGTGTGCTCTTCAGGGGCGGCGGTCTAGGCCTCGTCCTGGCCAGTGCTGGTTTTGGCTTGCTGACGGCACCCATCATGGAGCTGCATAACCAGAAAGGCTATTTTCTGCATCACATCATTTTCGCCTGCTGCACTCTAATCTGCATCATTTGCATCTTGCTGCTCCCCGAGACTCGCAATCGGCCGCTCCCAGAAACGTTATCGGACGGTGAAAGCTACACCCGCCAACCATTACTGCCACCTCGCAAGCCGGGCGAGCAGCGCCTTCTGCTGACCAAATCCGAGAGCCGCGAGTACGCGAGGGTCGGCGATACTCCTCTCCATGAAGCAGCTGCCACTGCCATTTCTACGATGGACTCCACAGCCTCGTCCGCCGTCGATATTCAGATGCTCATCGATGCCCCCGTCCAGCAAGCGACCGGCCAGATACAGCTGTTCAGTATGAAGTCACTGACTTCTACCCAAGAGCCAGAGGAAATCCTGCAAGAGTATCCCAGATCTGCATCCATGCCGGAAACCTCTGCCTCATCCATAGAGCATCCTCTCCTTGCCTCTATCCCAAACACTTCGACCCCAATCGCTGTTAATTACATTCAGACACCTAAACTGGAATCTCCAACCGTTCTGCCAACTCCTTTGATCACCGATTCAACCCTGGAGTCCCCTACTTCTTCCAATCTCCAAACTCCTTCGCTTTTAGGTATAGGTACGCCAGTTGCTAATGATCTCAACATCTTACCTGAAGTGGGCTCTGCAGGTCCTCTCTGCGCATCCACTGGACAATCACCCACTCCGCCTTTAAACAACATTCATCCCTCTTCCTCAATAGACTCTCCCGTTCACTTAGTCACTGAACTTCTGCCCTCGTCCCCAACGGAACTGTCTTTACCACCAATACCGGACCAGTCCTTCCCGGCTCAATCCTTTTCTTCGCCCATAGATCCCGGCACTCCATTGTTACATTTAGTTGCCCAACCTGCGATTAACTCCATAGAATCTGGTCCCCCTTCACCAGCCGTATTGGAGCCGACCTTAAGTAATGGTACTACTCTTCTTTCCACTGTGGGTTCAGCTGCACCTCATGCCACAACCACTGACTCTGTTACAGAATCCAGCCACCCGCTTATGACGAACTTGACTGTTTCCTCACCTATTGACTCAGGTACGCCCTCGGACGTTGACTTGCCCATCACAGAAACCAACACTGCCAATGGGGAGACGTCTTCATGACGGACTCGTTCGCTCCATGAGACTCGGACGTGGGGGCTCGTGCCAGTCATTGTTAGAAGTATTTTTATTTTGTTTTCCAGCCGCCATGACCCGAGAATGGCAATGCAAGGAGAAAATATAAAAGGAATTGACTGAAAGGGAACAAACACAAGGGTCGATGCTCAAAGGGTTTTTACTCTGCATTGGTTTCAATGACTTAAACAGCCTTCTTAGGGGCCGTTTACACAGAGCGTGTTTTTCCATTCCATAGCGATATTTTCATTGTTTTTCAATTGAAACAGGGTTGGCGGATATATTATGTGTCTTGCACCTGACTTTTGGTACTATTATGGATAGGACAGTTATTAGACAGATAGTCTCGAGGAGCTAGACCTTTAGACTGGTGGCTGAAGGTCTGGGAACTTTCTTCGCTTTAAGTGGACAAGACCCACCCAAGAGGCCATTTGATTTTGTTTTGTCGTGCGTGCGTGTGCGCAAAAAAGTATTCTCCCAGCATTAAAACTGAAGTCGAGCAACTGATGTCACCGTTTTATCAATACACAAAGAAAATAAAAATAACATGATTTTCTCAACCATTCTTTTCCCCTAATTATGTCTTCCAACTATTAAAGAGTATCACACTTTCCTCTTGGCGTAAACCTCTTACAGATTACGTTCATTCCCCGGCATAGAAAAGGCTGATTGCATCAAATATTGCGATATTGTCAAAAATGGCGGAAAACGTACCTCGGGGAGAAGAATGGTTGAGTAATTTGTGTTTTGTTTTCTTTGCGCAAAAATGAAGTTGAGCCAATTTAGTTGTCTATAGAGGGTCAGATGGCTCTCTGATTTCATCAAAAATATCTTTATTTGTTTTCTTAAGAGAAACGAAGGTCTTACTGGTTCGGTATGACATGGTGAACTCACCCTTTAAAGATTTTATGCTGCGAAAATATAAAGATTTCGCAGATTTTTGTAAATCTAGAGTTTAGTTGAAAACGATAAGCGCTCATTGTCACATTTGTAAACACAACAGCTTTTTTAATGAGGAAGTTTGGCATCACAGCATCTTTGTTTCCAGGCAGAAAGGTAAAGAACGTGACACACACATCTCCCGCAAATCCTGTATAATTTAACCAATCCGATGACGACATTGAAAGTCCAGAAGTGATAAGTGTGCCATATTCATCAGATGTTTAGCCAAAGTTCTGTGGGCGTGACGTCTGAGACTATTAGACAGGAAGTGAGATATGGGATTGAGAAAGGTCCGTGAGCCAGGCCTCGAAGTCGTGATGCACGTAGCGCAAAGGCGCTATCTGTGGACGTGCCGCCCAGCTTTCTCGCTTTCGTAAGATGTGGTGTCAAAAGGACAAAACGTTTTCACTCAGCGCTGCTCATCGTCGGCTCCCAAACAGCGGACCAATCAGACGACCCCGGAGGCGGGGCAAAAGTTGCCATGGTGATTGTTTTATTTGATGGAAACTGTAGAAAGAGACATTTTGCGCTGCACTATTTTTTAGACGTAAAACGCGTTCTGTGTGAACGGCCCCTTTCTGCGGTGCCAGTAACTGCTTTTTGGGCAGCTAGATCCAAATTTCAGTGTGTTATCATTGAGCTTGTGTTAATACGAACACTAAGACCAAGTTCCCACTCTGAAATTTCACATACAGTAGTCTAGTAATTAATGATATCTGCTTGTTTGATGGTAATTAACAACAGGTAGGATCACATCAATCCAATGTGATTAATTCTGAGTCGTTTTCTCTCAATCATATGACTGTAATTACATTTTGCAATATTCAGGTGGGAATACAGCATCTGTGAAGTCCAGTATCAAAGGGAATTTCTCAATAGCCCAAACACTGTACATTTAACACTGGGAATGTTTGCCGATGTGTCTTGAAGCGGAAGGCAAATACCTCTATGAATTAGGTGTCGAAGAAACATCGGTTCCTGTGTTCAAAAGAATAATTGCAGACCTGATGAAAAAAAAAAGACACTGCAGAGAGACTGCTCAAAAAATGGTATTCGTGTGGTATGTTTTATTAAGCTAATGTGTTTTTTAAGCTAATCACTAGATTCTGGTGGGGGAAAAATAATTTTGAGAGATACAGATGATGTACTTCATGGCTGTGTGTCTTAACCATAATGCACTCGCTCGAGTGTATGCAACAGACGTATTGTGAATGTGAAAACTTTTGTAATTTATGCTATTGTGGTACTGATGTACAGTGGTACTGACTGCTTAAAAACCAAAAAAAAGATTTAGGTTACTATGTCTGTATCAATGAGTGTATGCCCATTGGTATTTTGTTACCATGTCTGTGGCACTTTATTGTTCACAGTGGGAAAAAAAGCAAAAAAAACCAAAAAAAAAAAAATAAGCATGTGAACATGAAAAAAATCAAACTTTCAATGAATGACGTTGAAGTAATAAGAACAAATAATAATTTGAGGAATGACTACAATTGTCATCTTTCATTTGTGGTACGTTTACTTCCACAGCAATAATATATTTTTAACGTGCGACCCATGAGTTTAAAACATTTCCGTTTTTTTAAATTGTTAAAAATCAGTAAAAGAATACTAATATTTAATACTAATTTTTAAGTGCTACAATATCCCCTAAAATGCAGTATCGGTTGGGTGTGCTTATATGTCTGGCTACAACGATTCATTTCAGACATGTACTTGGCACCAAATGTAACAAAACATAACAATGTTTTTTAATGATTGTGGCATATTCCTAATCATTCCAGCTAATATTTAGTTTCTTTTTAATTTCAATAAATAGTATTATTGCCCTGAAGTATGTACAGTTTGTAGAAAGGTTATTACAAGGATGGTGCGTTTTCTTCTCAAATATACCTTCTGCTGCATCTGGTGACCTGCTTTAGCTTTTGCACACACACACACACACACACACTCACACACACACACGCATCCTGAGTGATAACAAGTCATTCGCTTTCAAGCTTGTTAGCGTGATTTGTCCAACTGTTTAAAGCAATACAAAGGCTCACATTTTTAAGGAGATTCAGCATTCAATGAAACTGATTTCCCAGCCAGAAAGAAAAAGCCAGATAAATATTTAACACAAGTGAGCAAACAGTGACGCCAATGTTCAGCCAGCGCATGAGCTCTTTTAACATTGCTCTTAATAATCGATACTTATGAGAGCGACAGTTTTACCTTCAGTGCTGGTTTTCTGTGAACCGTGTTAATTGCTCAGAGAGATTATTCAAACTGTTGATTTGCCGCGAGAGTCTGCTGTAATGCTTATTGCAGCGATGCTGAGAAAAAGCGCATGCTTGCAACCTAAAGTGTCAAGATTGTAATTCAAAACGACCACAAGTGAAATTGTGCTTGTCCGGCTTGAATTATTTGCGTTAAGGGATGTTTTGGGCCTCTTCATCCACAACACAGCTCACTATGTGACACTAGGCGTTATGAAATAGTCATTAAGGTCAGGATCAAAAACAACAGTTCTGCATTTTACTCAACATTTTGAGCAGGTTAAACGCCGTAGCTTAAGTCTTAACACTTAAGAATACACTATATCGTGACGACTCTTCCATAGGAAGCTCGCACGCAAAAGTCACCCAAATAAGAATTTCTTGTTTTCAGGTAAAATGGTTTGACATGCCAGTCTAATGTATGGCAAGAGAGGACAGGTGCAGCGTTTGGCATTAAATGAGCACTATATAGATACAAACCACATCAAACCGACCTTTTTCTGAAGCTATTAATCTGATGCGATCTAGGAAAAATGGATGTTAGGGCCAATGCAAACTCTTTCAGATTGCAATTTGTGATATCTTGAGTATATCGCAAATACTTGAAAAGGGTATTCAATGCAGAATGTAAGAAACAATACTGGCGAGAGGATGAATGTTAAAAAAAAATTGATTGTTTGGGAGTTTAATGTACATTTTTTTAACATAATGCACATGTATATAAAGTAATATGTGTCGTAATATACGTTATTGAATAAAATATATTTATTGATATATTTATTGGTTTACTGATGAATGTGTAAATATGTTGGCTGAGTTAAGAGGCAGATTACCTGTATATTTTATCTTGGCAGCAGCTATTTGCAAAAAAAAAAAAAAAAAAATTGCTAAGTGAATCACTAAGTGAAAATAGAATATTTCTTAGCATAATGCTGCTATTTTCAATTAGTGTAAATAGCATTTAAGTTAAAATGGCATTTTCTGCAATACTACTTATTGCGTTGGCAATCATCTTCACCTGGGTGTTGAAGCACATTATAAAACAGAATGCAACTTATTGAGTCTAAATGTTAATTTTGATTCAAATTATTAAATAGACGCCACGGTTGACACCCTTCCCTACACCTACCCAGCAAATTTTTAACTTTTTGATTATTTCCTTTATTATTATTATTGAACGTAAATGCTTTTATGATGTGATTTAAAATGCGATGTTTTCGTAATGACGACTAGCCCAATCACACGGTGGTGGGCGGAGTTAGCGTAAATAGCCACTCCCAACAAGGCGGGCTGTTTTACGATAGAAGATGTTAAACAAACGTTAAAGTAACATCCAGTAAAGCTAAATACTAAATACAGTAAATGCGTATATTTCCTCAGGTTTCTTATGAATCATTGAGTGAAATTTAAATGATACCTTTATAATGTACGTACCAAACTGTCCCTCACAGCCTTGGTTTAATCCGTATTAAGTTCAGTTATATGACTGAGCTCTGTTCACACGTGATGCGACTTCAGAGAGATCCCGAGCCCATGAAAATTCATACGCCATATAAAAATGAAAACCGTATGGATAAGCAAAAAACGTATAAATGGGCGTATATATGACACGCACGTGTTCGGCGTGCATATAACACGCAGCTTCCGCGCATGCTCAGTAGCGCTATGTGCAAAGTCCATTCATCATCATCACTGCAATATACAGATTTTATTAACAGAGTCATTAGTCATGTTGGAAACTAATGTGCGGGAATTAAACTAACTTACACTACATACTACATTTATTCCATGCAGGCTTGACCTTACGATCATTTATCCGATATGAATGCGATTCATAGAATGAACGTGCGAACAAAAATCTCTTTCAGATGCGAAATATATAATGCACACACGATCTTGAACTTGCACGCGAATGAATGGTTTAATGAATGATTGAACAATAGAAACCATAACCGAAATATAAATGGTTTCCAATTAAGCTTTTCAGCTGCACGTCATGCACGTGCTGTACTTCACAATAAGACATATTCGCATCGTGCCTTTTCAAGATAATTGTCAAATTATGCAAAATATGTAAAATATTTCTCACATTAAACGCTTGTTACGAAATTAAAAACAGGAATATTCTTGTTTCTATATTTTGTAATTTTATCACCTAAAACATCGCAGCCTACATAATTAAAATGTGGAGGTTTGATTTTTAAAACAGCTCATTAAGATATTAGAATATTTAATAAGGGTGACACGTGGGGACTGAAATATTTAAAATGGCAGCCTTAAGCACTTCCGCATGTAAGCTACAGTTATGAAAGTTATGATAAATGGAAATTTTCACTTTATTAATTACGCCTCACGTGGAGCAAAGTGGCACGGATATATTTGTAGCAATCGATTTTTCTTCTATGCCAAAAATCTCTATTTTTGTACACTTCCTACCGTAAACATCTAAAAGACAAATTTTTGATCAGCGACATGCATGGAAACAAAATGTTTATTTCAACCAATTATCGATTGGCTTTGCGGTCCACAGATATAGCCCCGCCCTCTGCAGGAAAGACGTGGGAGTAAATAAATAAAGAATTATTCGTTTTGACCATGAAACAGAGACCGAAGCAGGATTACAATAACTTGAATCAAATCAATCGACAGCGTGAACGCAGAGTCAGCGTTTGTGACGGAAGAACACGCGATGCTGCAGCACGTCGTCCACTGCGTCAAAGACGCGCCTCGTGATTGGCTGCCGGCGAGAGACGGGAGAGGAGCTCGAGGAGATCAGAGCCGCATCAGCTGCAGACACGCGCCGCATCCGCATCCTCACACAGCAGCACAATGAGGGAAATCGTACACATTCAGGCCGGACAGTGTGGCAACCAGATCGGTGCCAAGGTAAGATTATACGGGCTGCATCACAAGCCTTTTAACAGACGCAGAGACGATATTTTCCACCGTTATTCTAAAAGCAAGGACGCAAAGTGTTTTTTCTTCAATGATTTTGGTAAAAAATTGCAGGAATGTCCTTGAAGTGCTTGTGTTTGATGTGGCATCTGCTCTGAATGGGTGTGGTGAAGGTCTGCAGCGGCTCACATGGGAAAACTGCTGCATCACTGAGTGACCTAAGCGGTGTGAACGGACATTGTGTGTTCAGCATTAACCTGTAAGACATTTGGTGCATTTCAGTTCTGGGAGGTGATCAGTGATGAACACGGAATCGACCCCACTGGCAGTTATCAAGGGGACAGCGAACTGCAGCTGGAGAGGATAAATGTTTATTACAATGAGGCAACTGGTAAGCAGCCAGCGATGCTACTGTATGTCTGTCTGTATTTGCATTGAGCGTTTTGATGTGCAAGTCTTTTTTTTTTGGATTAGACATATCGTATGCATTTATTAGGTCATGGTTTTGCCAGCTCTGCTCCCCTGACTATAGACCGCAGCTGTCAGTTATTGACTATCACAGAGACAAGGCCCATCTGACCACCTTCTTATAGGCTGCATTATAGATTTTCAATGTTTGATTGGTTTCGGTTGCACCAGACTTAACGGGCCACTTTTTCGTCCACAGTTTGCTTAAAAGATTTAGCCTGTGTTATTTCTGTTACTATAAAAATCAATTCATCATAGCCCTATGCGAATGCATTACTATAAATATATATTTAATATATATAACAACACAGTCATTCAAAAATCCCCAGATTGTGGAGAAAAGAGTTTATCCGTGGCTGCTGTTGTCCTCAAAAGGGTGGAGTAGAGCAGGGAGCATGGATGATGTTGCACTTATTTAAAAGGGGTCAGCATTTACTACGCAGACAATTAAATTATGCATACTTTAAATTCATATATAATTAGTTGCACCAACAGTAAAAGCATTACTGGATTTTCAAATTGATGAATGCTTTTCCAATTGAATGTTTCAACATTCTGAGATTCACGCCAAACCTATTATGCCATTTCACAGGAAGCAAATTTGTCCCTCGCGCCATCCTGGTGGACCTGGAGCCTGGCACCATGGACTCGGTCCGCTCTGGCCCATTTGGACAGATCTTCAGGCCGGATAATTTTGTGTTTGGTATGTTTATTTCAAATTATTATTTCTGTACAAATACAAGAAGTCGAAGGCTTTAAACTGTAAAACTGCTTCCTTTGTTTTTTATACAATAATAAAAGATGCTGATGAAAAAGCACCATAGAAGCAGCCAAAATTAGTGTGCAATCTCTAGAAACAGACAAGTTTGCTTGTTATTCGCTGAAAATCCTGCACTGCCGTTGATCTAAACCCTCAGTCATGCTTGCGTTCAATCCCAATATTGCAAAAAAAACCATGTCCACATCTGCAATGCAGCACGATTTTTCTGTCTGTGTCATGGACTCGTGCTCAAACAACAGCACATGCTAGTAATCGTGTACTCAAATTGAAGGGTCCACTAGATAGTGTGCATGCACTGAACATCCATCCACACATACTGTCAGTTAGCTATACTTTCGAACACTTAAGGCTCAGATATACTTAATCGACATCTAAGAACAAATAGATATAAATTTAGAGTTTTTTTTTGGCTTGAAGCAACTTCCTACATTTTTTTTATGTTGGCATATTGCTGAATATAGTCAAGATGGAGTGGATTGTTAAAACATAGCACACCTATTTCTTTATTCTGTCTTTGATGCATGCTCAAACTCGGGGCAACTTTACAGGCCAAATTTGAATGAGATTGAAGAACTTGGAGAAAGAGAAAACTGATCTAAATAGTGACCTACATTTCCTCACAAAGCCAGAACACATCGTCTGGACTACTTTTATGGTGCTGTTTTTGTCATAGCTCCACAGCCCACACCCATCCCTATAATGAAAAACCGTACTCTGCAGAAATTGTAGCGTTGTGTCATAGCTTTAAAGCATAACTAAGAAGACTAAATGATGATTCGACTGACTCTGGGTTCCCCCAACTCTTTTTCTGGAGGCACAACAGCAGTATGCGTTTTGGATGTTATCCTTATCCGACCCTTCATGTTAGGTCTTGACTAACAAGCCGACGAGTGGAATCGGGTGTGTTTGATTAGGAAAAGTGTGAAGATTTTTAGTTTTGGTGTGCCTCCAGTAATAGGGTTGGGAAACACTAAACTAGAAATCTCCAACTGAGGTCTTGTCCACACGGATACGCGTTTAGATTGTAGTCTGAGTTACCGTACTGCAGACTTGAGTTACAACGCTACTCCAACACACCTTCTTGTAATTATCTAGTAACCCCGAACACCTTGGTTAGCTGGTACAGATGTGTTTAGTTGGAGTTGCAACTGATATCTGCAGGAAGGTAACTAACTCTCCAGGAGCAAGGAGAGGGTCCTCACTGCAGAACACAAGATGCAGCAGGACTGGATCCAACCCCTCCCACCTTACAAACACTAAACCTACCTGTCTCCACTCCCGATCCCTAAACCTACTCATATCCACCCCCTATATATGGATCCAAGCCTATCCCCTGGTTCTTTGTTCTGCAGTGAGGGGCTACCGGGAGCAGGGTTGAAGAGCCTTGAATGAAACTAACCCTCCTCTTCCAACCAGCCGGAGTTGTTTGTTTTAATCAACCTGTGTTTAAACTGGGACACGTGGGCTATCTTTCAGGTCAAAGCGGAGCTGGGAACAATTGGGCCAAAGGCCACTACACAGAGGGAGCAGAGCTAGTAGACTCAGTTCTGGATGTGGTACGCAAGGAGTCTGAGAACTGTGACTGCCTGCAGGGCTTCCAGCTCACTCACTCCCTGGGCGGAGGCACCGGTTCTGGGATGGGCACCCTCCTCATCAGCAAGATCCGTGAGGAGTACCCCGACCGTATCATGAACACTTTCAGCGTCATGCCTTCCCCCAAAGTGTCTGACACAGTGGTGGAGCCCTACAATGCCACGCTCTCTGTGCACCAACTGGTGGAGAACACAGACGAGACCTTTAGCATCGACAACGAAGCTCTCTACGACATCTGCTTCCGCACACTTAAACTCACCACTCCTACTTACGGCGACCTGAACCACCTTGTTTCAGCAACCATGAGTGGAGTCACCACCTGCCTGCGATTCCCAGGTCAACTTAACGCCGACCTCCGCAAGCTGGCAGTGAACATGGTGCCCTTTCCTCGCCTCCACTTCTTCATGCCCGGATTTGCGCCCCTGACAAGTCGTGGTAGCCAGCAATACCGTGCTCTTTCAGTACCAGAGCTAACGCAACAGATGTTTGACGCCAAGAACATGATGGCAGCCTGCGACCCGCGACACGGACGCTACCTCACCGTGGCAGCCATCTTCCGTGGACGCATGTCCATGAAGGAAGTGGACGAGCAAATGCTGAGCGTCCAGAACAAGAACAGCAGCTATTTTGTCGAATGGATCCCAAATAACGTCAAGACGGCAGTCTGCGACATCCCGCCACGTGGGCTCAAAATGTCCGCCACGTTCATCGGCAACAGCACAGCCATTCAAGAGCTATTCCGCAGGATTTCAGAGCAGTTCACGGCCATGTTCAGACGCAAGGCTTTCCTGCACTGGTACACTGGTGAGGGAATGGATGAGATGGAGTTCACAGAGGCGGAAAGCAATATGAATGACCTGGTCTCTGAGTACCAGCAGTACCAAGATGCCACCGCTGACGAAATGGGCGAGTATGAGGAGGACGATCTTGAAGACGAGGAAGACGCACGCCATTGAAACAGCTGATAGCCAAGTAGACGTAGTTTTGAAATCCATTGCTTTTAGTTGATCAGAAAATTTCCATAGCAATGCAAACAGTGACGCTACGCCATAATTCAAAAGGTGCTACTTGTGTTTAATTGATGTTCAGGAAAGATACAAGTTAATAGTCATTCAGTGAACAGCGATCAATCCATCTTGGGGAGGTACATTAAGACATGTTTTGTAACATATGCTTCAAACTGCAGTTGCCAAATAAAATAAAGTGATCACTAATATAAATTTGTCTCCTGTCAAATTGGCTCAAATCATTTTTTCCACATACATTCATCCATTAAACTCAATCACAAAAAAATGTTGAATTTCAGTCAGATGACAAAAAGCTGGGGTCCTCAACTTAGAGGTCAACCCTAATCAAACACCCTCGAACAATCTAGAAAGTTATTGGAAGGTAAGTTTGATTAATATTAAAGTTAAACTCAGGCTATTGGCCATTGAAGTCCATTTTACTGCTAAGTTTGGGGGAGGAACTACCAGTTTATCAACCAATGGCAGATGGAGCAAGGTTAATGGAATGAATTTTTGGTATTTTGTCCATCAATCATTGCAAAGTTTGTGCAAAGTAAGCATCTCACATCTGATTGGCTTAACTGTGGCCTTACATATTTCAGCAGAGAGAAGTCAGTCATTTCACAGGAAAAAAATATGGTCAATTATGACTTGACGTCAAATTTAAAAAACACAAATAGATCTTTATTTTTAAATCTTTCAAACTTTATTGCACTGATTTAAAGACATTGATCTTTAAATGTGTAAACGTGTTCTAAAATAATTCTATCAAAAGCCTTGATTTTTCAATATAAATATTCAACATTCAAGTGAAAAAAAAAAAAGCCTATTCCGTGTCTTGCATAAACGAAAAAAAAAAACGTGATCAATACATTGTACACAGTATCACTAAATTATAATAAAAGTAAAAAACTAAATGAAACCTAACTCAAAATAAGTCTGTTCTTGCAACAATAATGGCAAACCAAAATATTATATTAGGTTTTTAAAAGCTACATTAACATCTCTCCTCTTAAAAGTGCTTCAAGAATTAATGTAACATTCACAGCTCACACAACCTGATTTACGGCGTATTTTTAAAATTACTACTACACAATGCACATTGGCCACTTTACATATTTATGAGACTCAATGGTGGCAAATGCAAATGATTGTCTCCGAGATCAATTTGATCCAGCAAAACACACCATCTGTTTTATTCGACCCCAAATCCCTGAAGGGACAACACAGCAAATCGGATGAGGAAATAAAAGAGCAGCTGGTTGGTCATGCCGCGATAGGGATGAACGGAAGACTCTAAACTGTTATGACAGCTTGGAACAATGGAGTGTCTCTTCTGTGGTGTTCGACCAGTGTAACACTGACATGCCATCAGATGGGGCTGTTCTCATCTCTGACCAGCGAGATGACACTGCAGTCCGTGGGACAATTACGCAAGCGTGACTTCGTCAGCATCTCACCGCTCGAGCACTTGCCATGGCCTCTGGGGAGACAGAAAACAAGCGTCAGCTCCATCGGCGCAGCTACTATGTCATGTGGGTTGCAGATACGCTAATTATTTGCTCTGACAACATGATTCTCCTAAACGTATTTGATTACACCATTGGAGCCTGTTCAGGATACAAAGACAATCAAGGGTAAACCCCAAACCCTCATTCACCCATTCAGTGATCTCAAATCATGCTCCTCAACTATGTTGCAACCACAGATGTCAGTAAAGAGCACAGAGTACCCACAGACTAGACTGAAAAAGATTAATGCATTTGGTAGACAAAGTGCATTCACACACACCATGGTTTTTATACTATACAGACCGTATATATGTTCTATTGTCCTACACCTACCCCTTACAGGAAACCCAAAAAACACATTCATTTTAATGTTCCCCAAAGAATCTAAAGAAAACCGATAGATGAATCACTTAAAATAATCAGGATTTACAAAAATCAGCAGCTCGTTGCACTAGTGTGCCTCGTAAAGATGTTTCAGATATTACATATAATTTAGCTTAGCTGTAAAGCAAAGTGGTTTATCGTCGGAGAGCCCAACTTTTACATTAAAACTAAAAACAGAATTTTGCCCTTGAAATTAAAGAAGTTGGAAAAGAAAAAAAAGAAAAAATGCGCATACACAATGCGTTTTATTACAGCTGGTTGTCAAAGCGTCTTCTCATTTTTATTTCATTTAACTTGTACTAAAACCAATAGTGAAATAAATGCAAAAATATACAGACTTTTAAAGAATACTAAAAACAAAACAAAACAAAACAAGAGACTTAGAAGTTCTGTTGGGTAATACCAATCAAAATTTTGTAAGTGTGGGTAATGACAAGTGCTTTGGCTTCCACCATCATGCATTTCGTCCTCATATTTGGAGATTGACAAATGCAGTCTCGTTTAGGTTAAACGCATGACAGAATTGCCATTTTTGATAACGTGTGGCACGTGTTCGTACCTGCTGTCTGGGACGAGGTGCAGTGTTCGGTAGAGGTCAGCCGTGGAGGGCATCTTCAGCGGGGCAGCTTTAGGGGTGGAGAACAGGGACTTGTTCACGAGCGGCGGAGTGGACTGCAGTTTGGCCTCGGGTTCTGTGCCTAGAGATGCACACCGTTAACTTCAACCACGAAATGAATGAATCGAGCGACGGATCAGCAGTGAGCGAGCGTAGGGACACTCACCGACCGATAATGAACTGTGAGGTTCAGATAGCGCAGGTCTTTTACGGTCTACAAACGGAGTCATGTTCAAAAACTGGGTCTTCAGCCATGCGGCTCGATCTTCTTCAAATGTTTTCCTCTAAAAGGAGGAAGAAACGAAGAGGAGTTAGGAGAACATAAGCAGGAAACGTAAGCCTGAGATAAAAATAGCCGGATGGAGTGTAATGATGCACCGAAATTTCTGCAAACAAGAACGTATAGCATTGGAAGTCCAAAAAAGGCATGCTTTAATTGGTTTTGAACCGTGTCAGTGTCTTTGTCAGGCAAACAACACTGACACACTGGATTTAGTTCATGTGCTTATTTAGGCCATCAGCACAAGATTATCCAAGCAAAAAGTCATGCAGAAAAAAAAAAAAACAAAATCCTAAAATGCAAGCAGGTGATACTTTAAAAGCTTTGTGTCTTGTGTGACTTAATTGACAAGTTGATTAGGCCTAGATTTTTAGACGCCATTATTTCTGTGGCATTCATCCCATTCAATCTTCAACAAGAGTTTCTCGAAACCATACAGTACATTTTATTTAAAGGTGCTCTGTATGTACAGAGGCATGCAAAAGTTTGGGCACCCCTTGCAGAATCTGAAGATTATACAAGACGCTTTTTCTTTTTTGTCCAGTAAGATAGTTTATACAAAAGATGTGAACATAGTCCACAAGACAAAAAAATAAATAAAACAACCCCCTCAAAATTTTGGAAACCTTTGTGTGTTTAACCTGGATGATCTACGACGGTTGATTTGTTTTGTGATGGTTCTTCATGAGTCCCTTGTTTGCTCTGAACAGTTAAACAGAGAACCGTTCTTCAAAAAACTCCTGCAGATTCTTCAGCATCTTTTGCATATCTGAACCCTTTCCAACAGTGACTGTATGATATTGAGATTTTTTTTTTCCACACTGAGGACAGTTTAGGGTCTCTATTAAATAAGGTAAACTGTACTTAATTCGTCTTCCCGGAAACATGCAAGTATCTTCTGTTGCTTTCAAAGGGCAGAACTATATGAAAACATTTTTGTAATTTTGACAAAATAAGAAAACTTTGAACATATTCATCCCATTCAAAAGTTTCAGCACCGGGTTACCAGTCGGCAGAAACCACGGCATATTTGATTCTATTCATCAACATGTGTGCTCTTTTCTGTTGAAGTGGTCAATCTGGCAACCTGAATGTGTATCAAATCTGAGGAGGCGCTGGGTGGAAGAATTTTGACTACAATACCTAGTTCAACCATTAGATGTCAATTCCACATACAGCACCTTTAATGTTAATTGTAATGAATGTATTTGTATGTGTTTGGCACCTCGTGTCCCAGACGAATAGCAGCTTCAGTGAAATTCTTCCTCTCTCGCTCAAAGTTCCTCTTCTGCTCATTGAAGAGTCTCCACTCCTCCTTGAGACGCTCTTTCTCCTCCAGCGTGTAGCAGTCGTTTAGCAGAGCTGCCGTATCCTCGTCACACGGCGAGCTCAGCTGCTGCTGCAAACACACACACACACACACACACACACACACACACACGTGAGACTACAGGTTCTCTCACAGCTTGACGAGGGAGCATTTCAGACCAATGACAAGAACTTAAAAGGAACAGCTTCAAGGGAACGGAGCATCACTAAAATGTAAATGTCTGAAAAGAACAAATTGAAATGCATCAGAAGCACTTCAGAAAGCGAAAAATGTCGTTTTCAACTGATCTTAATTACTTTATGGAAGAAAAAAAAAATAATCTGCTAGAATATGAAAGACTTCATGTCTTCGCAAATGCAAAATGTGGCTTGATTTAAGGTTAAGTCGGGAAAAAAAAAGTAAAATTTTCAGTGTGCATGCAACATTTAATGCCATAACTTTTAAGATATCTCTGCCCTGATTTAATACCTTTTCCCTCAGAAACCCTGATTTGGGCCAAGTGCAAACACACTATATGATCTGTGTTTTGGCCCAATTGATGGAAAAGAGCAGAGCCACTGAACTGCATATGCTCATATACAATGGATCTGTAAATCATTACACCCAAGGCAATATGCTGCCAGTCTCTTTGGGTCCACTGAAAAGAATCGCGATGTTACCGGCAAGCGGATAAGTGAAGTATAGTTTAGTGTGCAGAGACCAACCTGGAGAAGCTGCTGCTGCATGTGGATGAACTCTTTACACTGCTGTAGCTCCATTCTCATCCGCTGCATCTCCTCCTCGTGCTCCTTCCTGGACATCATCTCCTCAGCCTCGCGCTCCTGACACGCCACCAGCGACACTGCAGTCGTGATCGAGACCCGTCACAAAAGAACCGACTCTACTGAACGCTTCGTCTAAAACTCAATCACTGTTTGCAAGAACAGGACCGATGGGCAAATGATGAAATATTTTAGAGCAAAAAAAAAAAAAAAAAAAAAAAAAAGGTGTAGATTTACTAGGAGCCTATATAATTTATTTTAATGGTTAAATTAAATAGCATGTCTAATTTATTGAAACCATGAAACACACAATTATTAAAAAGTTTACTAAGAAAATGGGGGTCTATGAAATTAGTTTTTTTCCTCAAAATTAAATTTGTTTGGGTTTTTTCAATTTAATGTTTTAATTAAATTTTAAAGCAAATTAATGGAATTCATAAAAAATTTTTTTTACAATATGAAACAGTTTAAAGACATTCTGTGTTGCATAATCAAGGCAAAACTGTCATTTTTCATTTAGAAATAAAATAAATATCTTGTTGCAACATTTGACAAAATCAAGACTGAATATATCTGGACCGAACCCCACATTATAACAACATCTTTTTAAGACGATATTGGCTGGGAAATCAAATGCTGAAACCTAAAATGTTAATGTTTGCTCTCTCTTTTCACATCTCAAACACAAAAAAATATTACAGATTTTATTTTGAAGTGAAGGGTTTTAGTTGTCTAGCGATCACAGATATTATTTAAACTAAACCCAGACAACGAGGTCTCTAGTTTTCAATAACGAAATGCCTTTAACTGAAAATTGAGTGTTTAATCTTGTCATAAGAGTGAAAAGGAATAGAGTGTCAGTAAAGTGATTGGTATTGTTAAGAGTGCTATATAAAAAGGTGAGGAGTTTGCATTTATAATAAGAGCGTATTAAACGATTAAACCAACTTTATTTTTAATAAAAGGCGTCGGAGCAACTAAGAGAAGCTTCATTTCACGACAGACCTCTTCTTAAGCGTTCATGCTGCTGTCGTATTGAAAGGTTTTGCCCCTGGAGGCAGCCATTCACCCCAGAAACCTTTCTAGATCTGAACACGCATTAAAGCACCTTGGCTGTCGAGTCTCTCCATGTGGCTCTTGAGCTTCCTCCACTGCAGGCGGATGCTGTTAGTGAGCTGCTCCCGGGCCTGTTCACACGACTGCTCCAGAGTCTCTCTGCTGGACTCACACGTCTCCTCCTCGCCCTCCGACACGGCCTGAGCATCCCAAAACAAACACGCATTTTTAATCAAAACCTTTCCACCGACATGAATGGAGCAGTTTAATCCAAGTCATCTAAAAAGACGCGTGCGCTTTAAATGAATTAAATATTAATACACGCATTCCACACATTTAGTACAACAGAAGCTTAACTGTATTTTTCCATATTGATCAATGTTTATATATGAAAAAAAAGGCAGTAAATCTGTTTATCATATAAAGCTCATGCTCGATTCATTTGGATTACACTTTATGAACCTTTCATTTATAAAAATTACGGTTTAAAAAACAAAGATAAATAAAGATATATTAATAGTGACATTAATGCTACTGTGACACAAGTCAGAGTCAGATAGATATTTATTTATTTATATAAAACGACTGCTGACTCACAGCTAAAAATCTGATCTTTTCTAACAGACTGGGGGACTAATCGAAACATATTTGCTTGGTCTTTGGTCAGGGGCTTTTACTGTATTTGTATTTATTTATTTATTGTGTATTTCTTCATTTATTTTATTATTTAAATAGTCATTGCTTGTTCCTTTTTTTCTTTTTTAGGAATTAATTTTCTTTTTAATATTTTAAGTAAATGATGTGTGTATATTGTTACGGTTTATAAAAAAGTTTTTATTAAACAGTTTAAAAAAAAAAAAAAAAAAAAGCCTTGGATTGGACAAATAAATATTACCAAACCCAAAAATAAATAAATACATAAATATATATGAGGAAGCAATCGAAATCAACAAAGGAGCAATTAATTCTTATATATATATATATATATATATATATATATATATATATATATAAAAAAATTAATTGCTCCTTTGTTGATTTCGATTGCTTCCTCATTTCGAAGTCGTTTGGATAAAAGCATCTGCTAAATGACTAAATGTAAAGGACAGATTTGATGCTTGAGCAGCTTGTTCACAGCGTGAGGACACTCCTGACCTGCTCCAGGCTGTCGTCTGCCGGCTCTGTTTTGACGCAGGCTTTCTTCGGGCTCAGAATGGCGATCATGTCCTTCTTCATGTGCTGCAACACTTTTTTAAGCTCAGAGTTCTCCATCATCAGAGATCTCTGCCGCGTCTCGTGATCGCTCAGCAGAGCGCGGTACATCTCTCCCTCATGCCTGACAACACAAGAGCACACG
The DNA here is from genome assembly GCF_018831695.1 of Puntigrus tetrazona. Classification (NCBI taxonomy): domain Eukaryota; kingdom Metazoa; phylum Chordata; class Actinopteri; order Cypriniformes; family Cyprinidae; genus Puntigrus; species Puntigrus tetrazona. The sequence goes on from NC_056700.1 coordinate 4,004,809, forward strand.
TTTCACTCGGCGACGAACGCAAAAGCCGTTTCGAAGAGCCCCGTGAGCGCAGGGGGTTACCTGGCCTCCATCTTGCCCGTCTTCCAGAGTCCTCTCTTGCCGTCTGACCTTCCCACGTGGTTTGATATTTCAATGGCTGAAAATAGAAATACCGTAAGCTTCAAATCTCTCTGGATCACGTGAACGGTGGACGTCTGCGGTCTCAGAAGGAAACTGAAAGGATAAAACAGACATCTGGCTGCTTGGCTATATTAAAGCTATATGAAAAGCAAGCTCTCACAGAGTTTCTTGTCTCTCTTGTCCATGAGCAGCTGGTTGAGACGTTCCTTCAGTTTGGTGCACTCTCGCTCTCGGCGCTTGGTGTCGTGGTTGTACTGCGTGGCACGACTAGAGATGATGCTCTGCAGTTTCTGCACCTGCACAGACGTGAGGGTGATGTACGGTTACTGTAGTTCAGCTACAAAGCCAAAAGTCCATTAGCGAAGCAGGTGAACGGAGTTTCTCTTACCTCCTCTTTCTCAGACTTGAGGCAGTTCTGTAAGGTTTTGATCTTCAGCTGTAGCTGTCTCTCGCCTTCATGCAGGCCCGAGTTCTCTCTCCTGGTGTGCTCCAGCTGATCCTGAGACAATTACACAACAGGAAATTAGGAGTAGGCTGCTTGTCGAAAAAATTTACGTTACTAATTTATCCATAAATGAGTGAAAATGTTAGCAAACGAATCACTGCAGCACTGTGCGAAACAGATCTCACTTAGGGAATGTTAAATGAATAAAATAATGCATAAATAAATACATTAATTTATTTATTTTTTTTTACCAGTTTGAGATTTTAGGTTGTTTTTTTTAAATAAAGTGGTTTTAATGGAAAGAAAACATCAAAAGATGGCACTTAATCTATGCGTGTCAATATATTTCAATTACAATACACATTTTAAAGGCTCTCAAAATGGAGTTTTTCCCCATAAATCTCCACTTCAGTAGCACTTACACCAAAAATTAGATTTTTATATCCGTCTATATGTTTTTACGCGATTATGTACAACATTGTAATTGTGAAAATAGTGTTTTCTGTGCGTTTTTTTGAATTATAGTGCGACAAGAGATACCCACGATCCCCTCTGTAAAACGTTTTCACTATAATATGTTCAAAAAACAAGCAGTTTAGATTTCTGTACTATGAATGTATGCAAATTAGCACATATTTCATTAAATAGACTCATTTGCAAAACTAACATTACTCGCAATAAAAAAAATAAATAAACTGCAATTATCAACGAGTCAGCTGTAAATAAGGCAATAACTATTAGGGTTTTTATCCTTTAACTGCAGTGTCCCAGTAAGGCACTAAAACTGAAAAAGCAGAAATGTAAGAAGCGGAGTACTTTGAGTCTACAGTTGCTGTGCTGCAGATGCTCGAGGTCACTGGCGTTCTTCAGCTGCTGCGTCTCCAGCTCATGCAGGGCGCGCTGAGCTCTTCTCTGCAGCTGCAGCACTTCATAGAGCAGGTTCAGAACCGGCACGGCGCTCAGACCGCCTGACTTCCACTCTAAACTCACTCCGGTCAAGCCCAGCGAACACACCTCCTGAGGAGAACCACCACAAACAGATCATCGGCTTCGGCAATTACCGGAAAAAGTCACTTATTAACAAATGATATACTTAAAGTTTTATACTTGGGTTAAATACAGAGCACAAATTCCACCCAAAGTGTACACACACACCATCATTAACTTCCAGGAGTGTCTACAGAGTAATACTACAGAGTGCCTGCCAGTTCATGAGCCTGTGAAAGTAAATGCACACAATGAGAAAAACATTGCATCTGTTCAAACAGATAAAACCTGGGCGCCAAGAGTGACGTCAACATCCAGATTATCAAATCTGATAAAAGTGTACAGGCCTAACACTGTATCCTCCAAAGCTGCACGTGTAGATAATACCTGAGAAGGTGCAACACCTCTAGTAAAGTGAGCTTAAGAGCCAAGAGACGAAGATGTGCCACTTTCACCCAACGCAACATCCATTGTTACATAATGGCAACGCTATTGTGGCCCATAAGTGGACAACACAATGTAATAAAATAAAGTGAAAATAAGCTTACAGCACAACAAAATTAAGCGATAACACAACAGAAATGCTCTCAACAACTAGGGGGCAGTGTTGGCAGTAAAACGTTGATAACTTAAACAGAAAAGGTTCCCACAACCTCTTGCAAGATCTCAGTAAAAATTTACGATACACTACGCCTCGAATACGATGCCAGGGTATTTGGAGAAGCATTTGCAAAAATCATCTATGGTCGCAAGTTCCAACGTTATCAACCAAGTTCAATCGATCTTGTAAGCATAGTTGAATAACAATGGTTTAGGAAAAAGCTCCCCAGATCCTCCAAGGAAGCTCCTCCAGGACAGGCTTCAAATCTGACAACAACATGGTCAAACGGCCAAAACGGTGATATTGGCATTTTGTCCTCCCGGACCCTGGCAAGAACTGCCTGAAGCAGACTTCCTGGAAGAGCACTCAGATGGACCATCAGCAGCACAATAAGCCAGGAGTGTCCATCCCCAGAGGCCACAGAGGAGACTGAGAGAACGAAATGGGGAAATGAAGAGTCTCGCTCGAAGCTAACAGGGCAGTAGATCCACTACTGCCCTGTCAAAAACTCTGAATCAGACCAGATACAAGACACAAACTCTGTTCCCCGGGCCTCAACCTGTAACCTGAGAAAGAGCAACTTTTCGATTCAAACCACTGGTGGGGTGCAGCGCCCTCAGCAACAGAAGCTTTGGAACAGGGCATGAACACATCGCCCCAAGTAGTTTTACAAAAGAGGCCTTCCTGACGACCATATGACAGGGGGAAAAAAGACTAAAAAAAAACCCACAGCCCCTAACCTCCGTGTAATTTGTGTGTCACATGAGACGATCACCTCAGACTCAATAGATTGGATGTCTTTCCAAAAAAAAAAAAAAAAAAAAAAAAAAAAAAAAAAAAAAAACTGCACAAGACATTTATCATTGGTTTTCAGTGACAGACTTTGCCCAAAGGCAAAAACCGCCATCCTTTCTGAACGCTAGAAAGTACTGGATGTAGAAACCAGATTCCCTCTCAGGAGGAAGTGTTTTCTCTACAGCTCCTATCTTCTTACAGGGAGTGTATTTTCTGCCATAAAATATGAGCTTCCTGAGTTTCTGTGGTGAAAACTAAACTTGAATTTTGCACTTAAATATTTTCAATATTCAAATTTTCAACAGTATAATTTCAGTTAGGGGGGGAAAAGCTTTTGGCTTCTCTCCTAAGGCCACATTGTCTTTTCAAACCAATAAAATAACTATTTTTGGGGAACAAATGCATGTTTAAATCAACGTTCCCTTTAGAAAACACACTAAATTTGCATTCAGTGGCAACTGCTTGGTTTCAGTTCTGACTTAATCTCCGTATTGATGTTCTCTTTTTCCTCAATAACTTGAATGAAAAATGCAGCATGGGTTCAACTAGATAGGTTAACAAAGCATTAAAATTCAACCACAGTTACATCGTAGTCTCATATTGTGTGGCACTGATAAGAACAAACCCTAATGCACACCTTAAATTCGAATGCAACTTTTTTTATTCAATATTTGACAGCCCTAGTGGTGATCAACGGGGGGGTTAGTGCGCCTCTTTTATATGGTTTGCAGAACCCAAGAGACATTCAGCAGATGTTCTGTCATTTGAACAGAGAGGTATCAGGAGTTGTACAGCTGAAGCCTGTGAAAGAGGGTCACTGAAGCTCACACGAGAGCAATGCGACTTCCAGCCAGTGCTCAGATCAGAGAAAGCTTTCTGTCTCCAGTCAGTGCATGAGATATGAGCGTACCAGAACGCCCTGTGCCTCTGTCTGGTGCAAGCCTTCCCTGCTGGGAACATTAAGAGCCCGAGCAGCAGGTAAAACCTGTCCCATAATGTAAAACGCACAGCCTTGCTTGATGTATAATGGGTTCAATATGCGCCATCGGGACAATGATTCTGAAGAGCACACCACAACGTCTGAAAGTTTGGATGCATCATAGGAGATGAAGAGCCAAAACTAACGGACTGCAAAGAAAAAGCTATTTTCTGAAGGGGGCCTGTGTGTAGCAATATGAAGACATGGCTAACGCAAACAGCTAATGAATCTGCGCCATTCTGTACGGACTTCAAACAATCATCACACTGGAACGTAATCTTAAGAGCTAGAATTACAAGAACATCTGCCCTGTCCCTCAAATGTCTTCAAAGGGACTGTTTGATTATAATGAAGCCTTGTAACGACGTAACTCTTTGCTTTTGTTAAAAATGTAGGTTTTATTAGCATTAAAGTCCATTTAAATCATTAGATTATCCACGCTGCTTTATTTCTCTACCACCGAAAAGATTAAAAGCAATAGTTCAACCCCTGACCCCTATCCTCATATCCAGCATGCGAGCAAATCCTCTTGTAGTGTACCTGATTGATGTACGCCACGCACTGCGATATGTTCTCCTCGGTGCAGAACGCACTCAACACGCTGTAAGAGGATTTGGGCAGAGCCATGGAGGAATGCAGCGAATGGTGCAAGTTCTGCCTGGAGGGAGACATGCTGATCCCAGAAATACTGGAAAGCTCTTTGGTGTCTGTACAGAAGACAAAAGAAAAGGTAGAGCCTGTTATTAAAGCCTGTCGTAACTAGACATGTCTAAAATGGCTGTTTTCAAATGGTGCCGTGTAGCTGCTAAAGAGCTAGCCTGGGAGAGTTTAAAGGAATAGTTCACGCTTTTGGAAATAGGCTCAACTCAGTTTTTGAATCCATTCAGCCGATCATTCATTTTTTAATTTAACGTTGACAAAGCAGACTTGACTTGATAGCACTTTTAGAATAGCTTAGCACAGATCATTGAATCCAATTAGACCAGTAGCACCAAGTTTAGATTTTTCCCATTTAAAAATGGACTCTTCTACTGTTATACCACGATATGATTGAGCCTGCTGCAACCGGAATAATTATTACACTGGAATAAGAGCAACTTTTCATTTGTCTTAGTACACTATATAACCACAAAAGAGTACTTTTTTTTTTTTTACGCGATGCTACTGGTCTAATCGGATTCAATGATCTATGCTAAGCTATGCTAAAAGCGCTATCGCCAGACCCGGAGAACGGCTGGACGGATTTAAAAATGGTTTTGTTCGTAACCAGGCGGTCACCATTGACTTCCATATTAGGAAAAATAAAAACAGCTTGGTTACAAACTCTTCAAAATATCTTCCTACTTGAAGGGCAGAATTTTGGATAATTGGGGTAAAAGCATTTTGTTTGTTCAAACATTACTAGCCTTGACATGAGTGCAGATTTGACCTGTTGGTGGTGCTACAGGGTTTTAGACGGAGATATCAAATTCAATATGCTAATAGTGTAGACTGTCCTCTATCGGTGTGCCAAATTTCAGAATCTTCTCAAGCGTGGTTCTTCAGGCTCCTAGGGTTATAAGTGGTGCAGGACAAGAATAACAGACTTGATTTGGCACCAAAATAGTTCCTTAACCAATCATGGTCACCGTTTACTCACCCTCAAGCTGCTCCACAATAAGTACGACAAATCTGACCATGTTTGAAAAAAACCTTTTTTTTTGGTTGAACATATTACAAGGAAGAACAGGGAGAAACATTATCCGATATCGTAAAATTAGCTTCAACATAATGCAAGCCGTGCTCAAATTAGCCTCTTAACAAGATCAAGCAGACTCCGTTCAGAGTCCCAGACTCAACGTTCCCATGTTTGCTGCTCACCGAGAGATGGATCTGGCATCATAGTTGGAGTCCACCAATCTCCCATGTCAACCTTCAGCTCGGGTGGGGTTCTCCAGCGTCCTGCTCATCCAAATAAAGATGCAAGGCTGGACGCGAGCGGCTGGGTCAGCGGCAGAGGCTAGCACTCGGCCACCGCGCCTGAAATAGAGGAGAGGAGCGCTGGATTACGCAGCAGAAGGCCCGTGAAGCCGGATTAAACAGCACTGCAGGATTAGCAGACGCAGCGGGGGACGGAGGGGGTGGAGATCGCAGAGCAAGGGAAGCATAAAGCGCAGGATTGATGTGTCATACAAGAACATATACCCCCAAACCAGTTAAGTGCAAACCCCACCCCACACACCATTTCATTGGTTGAGTAACTCACACAGAGACTTGTCAAGAAAAAATAAGACTTCACAGATTCAGTTCAGAATAAAAAAAAAGAATGAATAAAAATAAATACAAAACGTGTAGACGATCAGCTCTGCAATTAACATGACAAATAAAATGAGTTTGTGCCTGAAAAAAAAAAAAATAATAATATATATATATATATATATATATATATATATATATATATAGACACACACATTCAAATCAAGCAAAACAACTTAAGTAATACTTTCTGAAAATCATATCAAAATAAAATATTATAAAATTAAGATTTTTCTTAACCCATTGAGACACATCAACGTAATGCTTTACATTAATATCTCTTTTTTTCTTGAATTACGTAAAATTACTGCAGACAAATGATTATTCGCAATACATAAATCATATGAATGTAAATATATACACCTAGAATATAAACCTGTTATATTAATTGTTTGACTGCACTAGTAAAAATGAACTTGAGTTTAGTATACTTTTTTTTTTTTTTTTCTGCTGTGGCAAGCTTACATTATATTCACCTTTATACGTCTTTATTATTTTATTACACTTCAATAAATCTGCATAAAGCTGATGCTTGCCGCTCATTTACCTGCAGGTTCTCCTTTTCTTTTTAAAGACTCTATTGTCGCCACTTCAAGTGAAAATTGAGACCAATCTCACGGTAACAAAAAGTTTCTGCGTCTGCTTTAAACTATAATTCTACGACTTTAAACGATTAATACACCTTGCGTGTTTACAACAAGTTTATTATTATTAAAAAAAATGAAGTTTAACCAAAAACAACACTGCTTTCTGTAGTGAGGGTCATTGGGAGACGGAGAGGGGTTTTATCAAGAAGACGGAGTAGATAGGGTTTTTACCTCCATGTCAGCAGCTTCTGATTTCACAAGAGCTCTCAGGGAAGGGTGGAATATTAACTCACATAACATTACTCATAAAGCACATAGTGAAATATCCTGCTCCTCAACAAAGAGAAGAAGAATCGATCACATCGGCACAGTTTGAGATGCAACACATGAAACTAATATATGTGTGTGTGTGTGTGTGTGTGTGTGTGTGTGTGCATGCATGCACAAAAACAAAAAAAGGATTTATGTATACACACACACACACACACACACACACACACACACACACGAGTCTGGCCTATACTCACCGACTCTTTTATTACTGATCACTGACTAGCACCTGATGCGCTGAGGTCTCTATATTGCCATTAAACCGATGCAAAACGCAAAAAAGAAGTGACATAAGAGCAAAGCAACCGCGTTTAGTCGGGCTGCTCGTGTTTTAGCACTAGATGGCAGAAACGTGCACCGAAAACAGTCTTATATGTAGAATTTGGCGACACCATTCAAACGCGAAAATGCAATGTTACATGACTTCATGTTATTTGAAAAAATATTTCACGCATCTAGCTTTTTTCGCATTCGCAGGACGCTGCGGGTCGGTCAGACAGCGTCTTCGCACCTGACCACACACACACACACACACACACACACACACACACACACACACACACACACACACACACACAGCCGGGGCCACACGGGACGACTTACATCAGCCGCGCCTCCACGGAACCGATCCGCGTTCAAAGCGTGTAAAGATGCCGTGAGATCGCAGCGCGGGGATCTGACACCCGCCCCGGAGCGCAGGACGCTTTCTGACGGTTTGAAGCGCACCTCTGTTCTTCTAAATAAACAAGCGCGACTCTCATTGGCCAGCCTGTTGTCAAGCAACCAGCAATGCGCCATTTGATTGGCCGAGCCGTCCTTCCTACCTGTCCGTTACAACACGCAACAGGTGTTTAACGCCTTCCTGTAACTGAGAACCAACTGTAAACAACATACAAATTAGTTCTATTGATTTCTTTTTATTTTTTACACCTATTTGTTATAACCAATTTTTTATTAGCCGATTTATTCGCAGTACGAATAAATGGATTAATGTGTGGATTAATGCCATCCAAAATAAAACTGTTTACATACGCCATGTCTCTTCAATGCTGTTTTTGCAGCAAGCGACTGGTTATCTGCTGCTGACGTCACATTTTTACGCGTGCACGCGCTTGATAGCTCGAGGCCGGAGTCTGAGCTTTCAGAGATAGTCGATCATTTGTGTTTTATCAGTTTATTGACAACATTTACGACTGTTTGCAGAAACCACACGAACAGAAGCAATTGCGTTCGATCCGTATTCTCAATAAAAAGTCAAACCGCTACTTTTATGCTACACTTTTTAGCTGCGCAACGCATTTTATTTCGTAGCTTGATTTATCAGAAATGATTCATAACTGTATATGTATTATAATTTGCTATAACATGTTATATGATTTGATTTTGCCTAGGGAACAATATTATCAATTATATAATAATGCATAAGTAATGCTACTTAAAGATGCTACATTAGCCTTCATTAGAGCAGTTTTTGGCTTTTTAATTCATTAGCTACATGTAATGAGTGCAGTTCAACACATCATGTGGCAAGATTGTTCTCCTCCCTTTAAAATATGCATTTCTTATTACTGGTATTGAACTTTTCTTAGTGCTCTCAGTGATCCTGAAAGGCCTGCGACCATTTCGAGGGCCAACGGTCCGCAGCAATGCTTTTTCTCATCAGTTTCAGGTGCAATTGACACAAGGAGCACACAGACACCAGAAGGTGGAGGATTCGTCGTCTACCACGTACTTCCCAGAGCTCGGGGGGTCCTTGCATGCGTCTATGAAAGCCTGCAGCTCTGATGGCGGCGCTCCGTGCTCCTGATATTTCTGAAGGTAAAGAGAGAGAGTCAGGATGTGTGATCGTTCCCTGCGCTGGCGTCTGTGGTTTAGTCGGTGCGAATCTCTTCCAAGTAACTAGTAAAGTAGCACATTACTTTTTCATTTACAGTAAAATATCTGGGTTACTTTTCCCCATTTATATAGGGTTTCCTTTCCCCGTGTTGACAGAAAACAGAAAAATCAGAGGCATTGTGTGTAAATACAGTATAGTTTTAGACTAAATGTGAATGTGCATCAATGCATCTCTCAAAAAAAACTGATTTAGTATCTATTCAAATTAATTAAAAGAGTGAGATGCAAAAAATGATGCACACATGCAATAATTAAATATGTCACGTGTCCCATTTTTATTTACAGGTGTGTTTGACATTTGACGGTCCGGTTTAATCATACTAATAAGCACAAATGTATTGTTTTTTAATTGCTGAAGAGTGCTGAACCTTATTTTCCCTTCGGCCTGAAGTTTACACGTTTTGGTGTGAAAGGGCTTTTACATTTGCTGTAAATATATGATTAAAAACAAACAATCAAGCCCTCATTTTTCAAAAGTAACGCAAACGTAACGTAACGCAGTACTTTGCATGAATTAGTTACATTTTTAGGGAGTAATGCAATACTGTAATGCATTACTTTAAAAGCTTTTACTGGCAATGTGTTAAAAACCACTTAGTTCTCATAAAAAACGGCCTTGCGCGGGACAACGAATCCGCTCGCTCGCTTGCGCCACGGCTGCTGTTGTCGTGCATGAGCTTCGACAGACTCACCTTGATGGTTTCATAGGTGTCTGTGAATAAGGCGATGAAGAGGCTCGTGATCATGAACGTGAAGAGAGGCACGAAGCTGTAGATATACATCCTGCTGAACATCCACACCAGATCGCTCTTGCCTCGGATCTTGGTGAAGGTTGAGTAGATCTCGTCCCCGTTGATCATGGAGAACAGGCAGTTAGCGACCATGTTGAAGGACCGAAACTGCGGAGAAATGATCGTTAACATCCTTTATCTTCATAAAAGTGATTGTTTTTAAGTTAATTAAACCCCTTAGTGAACTGGTAGTTGATATAGTCCTACTCCATCTAAAACTGTATACTATTTTATAGCTTTTGTGGGTTAATTTTTATTTATAAACTGCACGCATAGCCATCTAATAGGCTATTTTTACACTTTAATTTATTCAATATATCTTTTCTCGAATGGTTTAAGGCGGGATTTAATGCTGTATTTTCAGGCCTTTCCCTGCGGTGTGAAGATTATTGATCACGATCCATTTAAACAACGGCCTGTCTTGCAGGCATCAGGGTTCATTTTATTTGTGAAAACGCAGACTAAATATGTTATATAGTCTGTGAAAGCATCTGTGATTGTACAAAGCCGTGGATATTTAATTCAGGGTTTAAAAACAAACTAATTTCAGCGCCTTTTGGTCCTATAGCACGTTCAATTATTTTTGCAAACGCAAATATTATTAATTCCAGCCATACTAAAAGAGCAAAGAAACTACCCATATATAGAATAATGAGTACAATATACATACACTTTGAGTATATAAAGACTAAACCGTATATAAGAAGCATGTGAACTGTTTGACACAACGTCTGGAGAAATAAAGGTAAAACCATTCATCCCGGCTTTGGTATATATCATTTTTCCCAGGTTTTTTTTAAATATAGCTCACGTTGTCATTGTGCGGCCCCAAAACGATCCATCCGCAGAAGCAGTAGCTAAGAAAGATCATGACGGCGCAGAAGGAGAATCGGAGGACGTTGGGAAGCGCGGCCTGCAGGGTGAGGATGAGTATCTGGAGACACAGCAAATTCATCACTGAATCCACTCAAATGCACGCTCGTGCTGCGTTTGACCAGTGTTTATTCATGTGGCTTTTAAATGAGATTAAATGAGCGACTTGCGTAATATTTCTGAAAGAAACTCAGGTAGCGCATCACTCCAATCCACGCCAGCATGGTTGCTATGCCCAGTAAAATACTGCACACGTCGTAATTTGTCAGTTCCTGAAAACAAGAGCGTTTTTTGGATATTAGCGCGTGAACGTCAGCTCGTGTGAAGATACACAAACAGCTCTTGCTCGCCTTGCTCTGAATGCATATTTTGAGAACCGATCCTGCGATGGTCAGCGTGTCGCTGGCGACGATGAGAATGTACCAGCCGTTGATGAACTCCGCTCTCTCAGACCAGCCAACTCTTCTTCTGTGGTTATTGGAGGCAAACCTGATGTACTCCTGACGAGGAAGCACATGCACATCATTAGCAGGCACTTATTGGTTTACGTTTTAAGCATGCAATAAGTCATTTGGCGTCTGTGATATATACAGGGCTGTGCTGAAGTCGTTTTGGACAAAATATGTCATTTGGGTAACAGTTAGATGCTTTTTAGAAGCGTATTACTAGCATATTGGCTGTTTATTCGTTTTAAGCCACATATCAATATATTATTCTGCATGGCTATATTGTAGGTCCTTTAAACAAACAACTGCCTTACTATTAATTAATAGCTACATAAGAGATCTTTATGGCTATGATTGTTGATAGTTAGTAGTGATGGGTCGTTCTTGAACAATTTGTTCATTTGGGGAATGATTCATTAATTTGCTCGGTATCATATAGGTCATGTGCTGAAATTAAGAGATGAACGAATCAGTTCTTATGGGGCAGTCACGTGTTTCTCGCAGCGTTATAGTTTTGCATTGTGTGATCAGCGTTTGCATAATTATTTATAATAGGGAAGCGACACGTAACATCTCAATTATGTTTTGGTAAAAATTTAAATGACTCAAAAAAAGATTCGTTCATTTCGCTGAATGACTCTCGAAGGTCAGAGTCGGTAAAAAGATCCGAACGTCCCGTCACTAATAGTTAGTTATCATTAAAAAATTAGTGTGACCCAGAACTCCTTTTCATTAACCTGCTGACTTTTTATTTTTATGACTTTATTAAATATTAAAACTTCACAACAGCGCTATTTTAATCTTGTGTAAATAAACAGAATAAAATAGAATAGAATAGAACAGAAAGTAGTAGAATAGAATAGAATAAAGCATTGATTTCTGGCCTTGTAATTGTAGAGCTACACTTAAAAGTCACTTCTAGTTCACCAAAAAATGTCATTTGCTGTTAATTTAGTTTTCAGTTTCTTGCACGGACCAGTTTTTTCACTTCGTAAGACCTGAGGAGGCAGAGGGATTCATTTCGCGCTTTCTGCACGTCTCGCCAGTGAACATCTGAAGTCTCACGAGGAAACTGAACCGTTCCTGTAATGGGACTCACGAGCAGCAGGAGCACGCCGTTGTAGACGGAGCGCGTGCAGAGGATGAGCGAGAGCAAACAGGAGCAGATCACCACGCAGTCGAACAGAACGATGAGCTGATAGTGAAGGTCTGCTGGAACACACGCCGCACAACACACTTTCAGTGACCGGTGACTGGAGATGCATCCATCGTCTTCATCTTCAGACGGTGCGTGACTGACGAACATGTTAAATGAAATGTGTGGCGACAATCGGCATTGGAATGAAGCAACAGAGGCCCTAGAAAACAATCACTTATGGACAATACAAGAATGCTTTTTTAAGCAAAATGGTTCAAAGGTGTAACACAAACAGCACTTGGACACTTAAAAAACAGCACAGTGAGGATTTCAGCACAAAGCTTCCTTCTTATTGATCAAAAAGTGAGATTTAGTAGTAATCATTTAATGTTTGTCAACCGTACTACGATTATGATAGTGTCGAAAAGGGGCGGAGCTACATGCATGTCATGATGAGGATTTTATGCATGTTAAACTGTTTGTGTAACAAACCGACGGTAAGTGGAGTGTGAAAACGAGCTTGTTTGAAATGCATTGAAATAATTTCATATTTCCAGTTTTACGAAATAAGTGAAATCTAAGGATGGTGACACACACGGGACACTACTGCATTTTAAGTGTGAGGCGCTGTGAAAACTAAAAGATTTGAAATGGAATAATCGTATTGATCAAAAAGTGAGATTTAGTAGTAAGCAGCTAATCATTTAATATTTGTCAGCTGTGTTACGATTATAATAGTGTCGAAAAAGGGGCGGAGCTACATGCATGTCATGATGACTGCTGATTTTGTAAAGAGAGGACTTTATGTTCTTGTGTGTGTGTGTGTGTGTTTGAGTATGTGTGAGTGTGTGTGTGTGTGTATAAGTGTGAGTGTGTTTGTGTGTGTGTGTCTGAGTGTGTTTGAGTATGTGTGTGTGTGTGTGTGTATAAGTGTGTGTGTGTGTGTGTGAGTGTGTTTGAGTATGTGTGTGTTTGAGTATGTGTGAGTGTGTGTGTGTATAAGTGTGAGTGTGTGTGTGTGTGTGTGTCTGAGTGTGTTTGAGTATATGTGTGTGTGTCTGAGTGTGTTTGAGTATGTGTGTGTGTGTGTGTGTGTTTGTTTTGTGTTTGAGTATGTGTGTGTGTGTGTGTGTGTGTGTGTGTGTGAGTGAGTGTGTGTGTGAGTGTGTTTGAGTATGTGTGTGTTTGTTTTGTGTTTGAGTATGTGTGAGTATAAGTGTGAGTGTGTTTGTGTGTGTGTGTATAAGTGTGTGTATAAGTGTGTGTGTGAGTGTGTTTGAGTATGTGTGAGTGTGTGTGTGTGTATAAGTGTGTGTGTGTGTGAGTGTGCGTGTGTGTATAAGTGTGTGTGTGTGTGTGTGTGAGTGAGTGTGTGTGTGAGTGTGTTTGAGTATGTGTGTGTGTGTGTGTGTGTGTTTGTTTTGTGTTTGAGTATGTGTGTGTGTGTGTGTGTGTGTGTGTGTGTGTTTGTTTTGTGTTTGAGTATGTGTGTGTGTGTGTGTGTGTGTGTGTGTGTGTGTGTACCGGGTATTAATACATTAGGAAGACCCACAAGGATAGCAATACCAGCCAATTTTGTCCATGTGGGTACAGAATGATGTGTTTTGAAAATGTAAATATGCAGAAAGTTTTGTGTGAGAGGTAGATTTAGACATAAGGGAATAGAAAATGCAATATAAAAACCATCACGACTATAGAGTGTGTGTGTGTGTGTGTGTGTGTGTGTGTGTGTGTGTGTTATTTTTGGTCCTGTATCACAACTTACTGGAGCCAGAAACATTCCAGTCCTTGCAGACTTTTATCTGAACATCACTGCTTAGAGATATCTTGATCTGTCCGCTGTGTGCACGGTTGTCAAACTTGATCTGCAATCGAACACAGCAGATGAGCTTTAACCTGTCCGTCAGGAATCCCAGCTCTGAGTCACACAGAGAAATACAGAACTGGAGCTCGTGATGAAACGCACAAAATGGTTGACGTGAAAGACATAAAAGAAGGAGAAGAGGGAAATGTCTATTCTGCATGTGACAAACCTCTATTAACCAATCCTGGAAACTGTGTGCTTGTGGCTAGCGAATGGACTTTTGCAAATGTGTTTAAAGCAGAAGCAGCTGTCTTGGGATGTTAAGCAAACAGTGATAATAAGATTTATATTATTCTACTGACTGTAAGTAACTACATGTCAGCTAGCTCTCAGAGTATTATTAGTAGACTAAGGTTGGGTTTAAGGTTTGCTAAGTTATAGGTGTGTTGTTGCAACGTTAAAAATAAAGTGCTAAAACTCTAATGACAGCTAGATGTGTGACTTACGTTAATGGAAAAGTCATAGCAGTCCGGTAACTCCTTATGACGCACCGTTTGAAGGTTGATAGCCTTGACTTTGAGATAGATGTTCACTGCTAACAACCTGGAAACACAGCGCAAAAAACGTCAAGTCAAACATAAAGCACTCGACGAATTCAGTCAAACAATATCAATGTACACACCTTTGAAAATCTAAAGTGATGTTCATGTCTTTTTCCAAATCGCCCTCCTTGTAGAGTGAAATGGGGTAAATAGAAACGCATTCTGCAAATTCAGAAAATAATCAACAAAATATTACTATCACAAAAGCCTCTGGTTTCTCACGGGTGGGTGTTTATCATTTATAAAACTGGTCCTTATTACAGCTGTGTTATTAGGACACATGAGGTCGTACCTGTCTCTACATGCGGATCGATGTCAAAAGTCTCGTTGGCTGGTAAAACGTTGGCGTGTTGATATAAATCTTGGCAGATGGACAGAGGAGTGAGCACGCCGTCGGTCCTCTCGAACGCGTGGTTATCAACCGTCAGGTTCTGTAGATGTAGATACTAACAAAATAACAGATAACGAATCAGATGCGAACAATGAAAGAGATGAAATCACGCCGCCCATATGACACCTAGTATTTATTTAGCGGCGTGTAGCCCTTGTTTTGCAAATTTACATGCATTTCGTGATTAATATTCGGCAAAGAGGTCTCACTCTACATTATAAATATGCACTAAAAACTGAAACGATGTCATACACTTAATCGGATAAGAATGGAAAATAATGGATTTCGTTTTAAGCCTTTCTTGTTTACTGTGTCTAAAAGCAAATAACACTCTTCATAGAAATATTATAAGAAACCATTTTGTTCGAATAGTCTTGATATACTGGTTTACGGGTTTAACTGACTGCAGAACCCATTACCATGGGTCGGTTGGTTTATTTAAAGATATTTATGATTAGGTGTTTTCAAAAAAATGACATTTTAAAAGACATCACAGTAAGCATAGAGGTCTTTGAAAAGCAATGTCCCCATCTTTGAGTGAACTAAATTAAAAAGCTCTGTATTTGGGGAAAAAATATTTTTGATTTGTTGGAACCAAAACACACACACACACACACACACACACACACACATATATATATATATATATATATATATATATATATATATATACTTAAATTTTGGGTTGGTCCAAATTATGATTATTTCCAGTACCCTATTGATTATGTAGAGGATGTGGTCGTGAACCTCATCTCTTGTGTACAAGGCGTAATCTTTATTTCTCTCCTGGTAATTTTTCAGGAATAAATGTTTGAAGGCGACGATATTTTCCTCTTTGAAGGTGACCATCATCTCGTTGCTCAATCCAAAAGAAACTAACTGTGGAACAAACACAACACGCAGACAAATCGTGACCAGAATAGTTTAACAAACCGACGGTAAGTAGAGTGTGAAAATGAGCTTGTTTAAAATGCATTGAAATAAGTCGTGTCATATTTCCAGTTTTACGAAACAAGTCAAATCTAAGGATGGTGACACACACGAGACACTACTGCATTTTAAGTGTGAGGCGCTGTGAAAACGAAAAGATTTGAAATGGTTATTGAATAAAAAGTATTCAGCGTCACTTGTGAGCAAATACTTAAAACAGCAGTATTGTGGAGTAAAACACATACCTGGAAGGTGATAATGGCAATTTTGAGTATCTGCAGCATCATTTTCCACGGCTTACGACCCCTGGCTCTGTACTTCTGGCATGGACTCATGAAGAAGTACTTCAGTTTCCTCCTGAAGTTTTCCACAGCCTGAGGGTCCTCGTGTGATTTAGCCGCTCTGTGGCACGCTGGGTGATCACTCGGAGCGCTGGGCGTGAAACGCTCTCCGTCAGACATGGTGCCAGCTCTCTCAGAAGTCAGGACTGACTCGGCACTTAACACAGACTGGGTTTTTCTCTTTGAGGAACTGAAGCTGTCGTCTCGCAGTTTTCAAACTGGTAAAACCAGAGATCATCTTCAAGTTGAAGGACACATCAGTGCTGCCCAGAATCAGATAATTTCACATTTTTAAAATCGCCACGAGCTGTACATCAGATAATATGCAGATAAAACGTTTCTGAGCAGGTTGTGCGGCTTTCATTCCTCTGGCACTAATATATTTAAGTATATTATAAATAAGAAAATGCTGCAGTAACTAAAGGTGACGTCTCATCTTAGGTAAATAACTCTCTTCAACGTCATTAAACATTGTATAATAGTGAATATAGTCAACCAAGATGGTGTTTCTCACACTGCTCATAATTTACACAGGGTTAAGGATGCTGTATATTGCTTGATATGTTTACAGCAGTGGTTCCCAACCTTTTCTTGTTTGAGGCACCCTTGGAAAGCCTTTCAAAAGTTCCCGGCACCCTTATAAGGAAATAGTTATTTAAAATCTCCGTAGCTTTTTTATTATTATTTATTTATTTGTTTCATTTCGAGAGTTTGCATGCAACAACACCTTATAGCTAGTCCTAGATGATATGAGAATACTGTTTACACTGATTCTGCCTTAATAAAAAAAAATTTTTTGAAATTTTGGCGGCACCCTCAAAAGATCTCACGGCACCCCTTAGTGCCGCGGTACACCGGTTGGGAACCACTGGTTTACAGGTTACATTAGCATTCAGGCTAATGTTCTTATTTGTGTATTTATGGTCTCAGAGTGACTTATTGGACGAATGCAGCGTTACAGAATCGTCTATGTGCCTCGTAGTTTTCTACAAAGGACGTTTCAGATTGTAAAGGTAAGAATCAACGAGCTTTAGGCTGTTTCTTTTTCTAGCGCGTTTTCACTCGCCGTTTGAATTTTTACCTCAAACGCAATGTTAACCGCGCATAGCACGCTAGCATCTAGCCGCTAAAAAGCGCAATTCTAAAAATATTGTAATCACTGCGACTTTACAAAACGACATTATTTCACACTTTACATGTTTGGCGTGAAATGAGCCCTTGTGACATTTTTGTCCACTTTAGTTTAATGCTAGTTTAGTTTAGCACTTGGCACAAAAAAAGTAGTAGCAAAAATATCCCCATGGTTTTTTTTAAATCGCAGTGCCATTTAACTGTAAAATTATGTAAAATTTTTTGAGAGCGTGGTTTGTAGGTCATAAAACGGTTTAGTGTACTTGCCTGTGTGTTCTTGTAATATTATATTTATATTTATGTTTATTAATTATATTTGAGAGAGACAAACTCTACTGTTGAATGTAAAATTATATAAAGTGAATATATGTTTTATATATTATATAAAATCAATAAAATGTTGCAATAGCAAAATATTGTGCTAAATAAAAAAAAAATCAAATGTTGCAAAAATTGCACAATAATGATATAAAAATTTACAAAAAGTAACAATTTTGAAATGCGGTGATGAATTTTTATTTTTTAATGTTGCATACGTTTTTAATGCATAAAAGTAACCCTAGAATGTGATCGAACAGTTTAAAATAGCTGATGTAAAAAAAAAATTAAGTCTGTAGAAATACGCAGTTTCATTACTCACCATATATCACGGGTCACAACTGTGACCAAGCTTAAAACACAGTTTTTCATGCACTTTCCCCACTAAATTTTGCAAAAAATAATTATTATATCAAAAGGTGACTGGCATATCATTTGGATATTTTTGTGTCTAGGAAAAATGTGTTAAAAATGGAACTATGAGCAGTGTGAAAAGCCCTAACTAGTTCCTGTATCATCTTAAACTTGTTCTTCGTCAATGAAAGGTTGTTTTTCAAACATGATAACTGAGATGTCACAAGCGTGGCTAGCGGCAAAACCAATTTTCAGAATTCCAAGCTGACGGTTTCATTGTGTTGACTCTGACAGTCCATTAACACCGAAAGCTGTTTCTCTCTCCCTTTACCGAAACTTTAAGGCGTTTTAACTTATTTTAGCATTTGCGTTAAAGAAGTGTACAAATAAAACTCTTAAAATGTTTGCATAAATTCATGTGACATCTGTATGAAACACGAAATCTAATGTCTAACGTAGGAGCACAGTCAGGCAAATAAATACACATGCACAGATCAGTCAGAATTATCAGCCCTCATGTTGCATTTGTATGCAATCAAATGAAGTGTTTACACTTAATATAATACGGAGGAGGCTACTTTACATTGAAGTGCTTGCATTTAGCCCCAACCTTCCCAAACTCATTAGAAGTAAATGTGGAAATGTTCCACTTCAACATGCAGTAAATCACAGTAAATCAATATTCTTGTGTGTCCTATTTAATGTTAAAGCCACCTGAAAGAACAACAACTGTAGGACACTGCCCAAAACACAATAGAAATGTAAGGGATTTAATGGTTAGAATGGAAACTGAATTGGTTGTAATGGAAACTACAATGGCGTCTACTGTTATGTGATGGATTCTATTGGTGGGATGTTAAATCATGTTGGAAAAATGACCAAAACGCACTACAAAAAGGAAATTTGTAATGGTTTTATTGCAACCTTTTAATGGGAAACTGGAATTTACTCCACAGTGTGAAGATTTTTCCAGACGAGTTCAGAATAATTTCATCAATTATATATATATATTTAGTTACACAATAAAAAGCGATCCATAGGATGAAACTGAGGTAAACTTTTGCTCAAAATTGAGATTTAATCTCACCAGTAACCACATACATTTACCAGTTATAGCTTAGATTCGTCAACTGTTTACTTATAAAGGCGAGTATAGAAACTTTTTTTTACCGTACGCTTAAAACACTTTCTGTCAGCATCGCCATCGTTTGCAGCGAACAAGTGCACACTGATGTTATCACGGCGTTATTGCTCACCGAGTGGAACAACACACTATAAAGCTTGAATCGTAGATCCACCCACAAGCTCTACTCTTTGCAAAACCACAAAAACACAATATAGAAACTACTTAAATGTCAGCATAACAGGTTTTTCCCTTTTACTCAAAATTACATTTCACTCTTCTTACTGAAAAGCAACGTCTACTGTCCCGATCCTGCTCCCAGTTTGAGTTAATGCTAAAAAAAATGAGTTAACACTTTACTTGAAGCCTTAGTCTCAATGCATGAATTATGCCTTGATATAACACATGGTATGCTTTCGTGAATAATTTACCTTTAGAAAGTATAGCACAAGCGTTCAAATATTATGCAATTCAATGCATTTTCAATTATATACGAAGGCTTTAAATGAAGTGTTAACTAAATGAAGTCAAATGCAGTTAAACACGATTAGATACATTTCAATCAAGTAGAAACAAACCGTTCAGCGTAAACTGGTTTTAATAAAGCACACTGGACTGCTGCAGACTTGCAGGGTGACAGCGGTGGTCAAAAACGTTTTGAAAGGATGCACTACGACATCTGAGACATCGGCGACAGAGAACGCGAGCGCAGCGGCTGGAAATTAGCATCGCCGCTGCTTCCCGCACTTCCGCAAACGGCGGGATCTACGTCCTGCGCGTCCGTATCGGGCTCCTCGGGTAGCGCCGGGGCTCCAGGGTCTCCGGGTTTAGGCAGACTCGATGAGAGAGCAGAGTTCACGCTCCCCGCCGCCCCGCAGACCGACGGCGCCTCGTTCCCTCGACCCGAGCCGAAGCGCAGGTTAAAGGATGCCGTGGCGACGGAGGACGACGACGGACTTCCTTCTCCTTCTGGGTGATAGCATATAGTGGAGTACTTGTCATAGTCCGAGTCCATTTTGGAGAAGTCATTGGTGGCTCCTTTTGTGCTGGAATAGCCCGAATTTGCTGAGGACCCTGCTGCAATACAGGAAAATAATCGCAGATATTAAATTATTAAGAAATAGTTATCAGAAGAAAGCAAGAAACTTCAGAATCAGTTATTTGGGATTCAAAGCCATTAGACAACTTTTTATTAACCGCTGTCTCCAGATGTTTGAAAGCTTTGGAAGCCAAAGGTGATGTGTGATTGATTACAGTACATAATAATATAAAAATATATCGATGTATATTAAATGCAGTGTGAAGTGATAAATCGAGATTGTAATTAATCCCATGCAAAATACGTTTTTGTGTACATCATGTCTAAAGATATATATTTTGATAATATTTACACGTTTTATATATATATTCATATACATTCTATCATATATAAATATAATAAATATTAAACATGTTGTTCTTAAATATATGCATGCATGCGTGCTTGTTAAGATATACATAATAAATGCACATTACACGTATATAATGTAGACGAACACGCATTTTGTATTAATTGTTATTTACACCGTCTGCTATTATAAATTAAATACCTCGAAGGCAACTGCTAGGCATTACTAAGATGAAATATATACAGCAAAAAGATGCATTTAGAACATGTTACAGCTATGATATAACACATAACTATTTGCTTGAAGCTAACTGCTCTGTTCCTTTCTAGACTTTACTCTTGTGAAGCACACTCAAAACCACTTCTGCTTCGCTTTGAGTCACTGTTCAGAAATATGTGCCCATGTTTACGTCTGAGGGTATATTTGTAGCAATAGCCATCAATACATCGTATGGGTCAAAAGGAAATGTATGCCAAAAATTATTATGATATTAAGAAAGATACTTTGTAAATTTCCTGCCATTGACGTATCGAAACCTAATTAGTAATATGCATGGCTAAGAACCTCTCAATACTTACTCAAGATGTTTTATATTGTCCTGTCCTTACAAACCGTACATTAATGGAAAGCTTATTTATTCAAGTTTTTTGTGATCCGGGGTCACGTGTACATTTCGGTTGACCCAGACGTAAAATACGGGTGTAAATGGCGCCCAAAACCCTCTGAATTCAGACGTTTTGCAATTCTAGCACGCTTGGTTTTGTCAGTGGCTGTTTGCTCTTAAGTCCCAGAGGAGATGTGGCCATATTAATAAGTATAACCCTTTAGATTTGGCACCTTTTAACGCCTCCAGCCGCTCGTTCTTCACGCGCTGCACCTCATCGGTGATCTTTGCGATGATGAAGTTGAGCGTTCGGCCCCATTTGATCGACTCGATGAGCATGTCTAGACCACGAGGGTTTTCTGCCAGGATGTCCAGCAGCTTGCTGGTGCGTCTCCCTCTTGTGGTCCTGCAGCTGATCTCCTCCGTGTCCTCTCTGGTCAGGATTTTCTTTGAGCGCAAGTAATCAAAGTGACGCTCCGCGATGATCTTGTCCACCAGGTACGGGCGCAGCCGGTCTATGGCCTGTGATGAAAGAGACATTTTATTCATTTATTAAGACATTCATTTTATAATAATAATTATTATTATTGTTACTTTTTCTAGCAATGTTGAGCTTATATCTCACAAGAAAAAAATACAACATCTCGAGCCATTAATTGTAATAAGCTCTGAGAAGAAACGTCTGAGCCGTGAGATAAAAAGTCACAAATACCTTACTGTTTATATTTTTATCCTGTCGTACACAACAGTATGAAAACTGTATTTGATCCAAAATGATTTAAAGTCGCCATGAAGGGTCGCCTTAATTAAACCTTGTAGTGTTTATTAAATGAATTGTATTATTACAAATGCATTTGTCTTTTTAATTATATTTTGCATTTCCAGTGTTTATTATCCACGCATATTATTAAAAAAATTATTTGGATTTAATCAAAACCACTCTCACGTGAGATTACAGCAAAAAAACACAGCTCCAATCATTTCTCTTACAGGAAAATAGGAAACGGTAAAGAAGAAAAGATTATCATAACTTCTGTTTCATGTGACAAACTCGAATGCTAATAGGGTTAGCAATATGCTAAGCTACTGATCGGAAACAAACAAGTAGTAGTTTTGTTCATTTTCCTTTATCCGCGTTACTTAATGGTCAAATGATTATTTAACGGTCAAATCATAATGGAAAAATGGCCTAGCTGTAGGTTTTCTAATTAGGCCATGAATAGAATGCATCTTAAAGGGACAGTGCGCTCAGAAATGATCAATGATGTCATCATTCACTCAGCCACTGACTTCCACAATTTGTGGGGAAAAAAAACCCCAGCGTGGATGAAAACTGTAGGGTTAGCCGCATATGGATGCAACACAGGAAAAGAAACTTGGGTTTGGAACAACATCTTACATTTTTGGGGTGAACTGCTCATGTCCACTTGTTTTTGTGTACTCATTCCCTAATGATTAAACACTTGAATCAGAACTGTATTCTATAAAGCACGTATACAATCCACACGACTGCTATTCATTGTCGCATAAAGCTTTTCTGCACAGTGTTTTGTAGGAGCAAGGTCTCCAGGATTTTGCAGTTGTGAGTAAACAACTTTTAATGTGAGTTACAACTAAAAGTATAACGAGTACACTCTTATCTAACCCACAGGGCATAGGACTGTCCCCAAGTGCGCTTCACAGAAAGCTGTGATACTTTTAACAGAGAACACACACACACACACACACACACACACACACACACACACACACACTGCAGAAGCCCATCCTGCGGTAAGTGGAGTGTATACAAACTCAATGAACCGAGAAGTCCTTTAAAGACTCCCATTAGTCTTCTCCACTCTTCTTCTGACCGGGTTTATGGTCAGAGGATCAATACAGAGTCTCTTTCATCTCAATAAAGCACACGACCCGGGAAACCACGAACACGTTCACACACGGCATCTCTCATCTGTTTAACCCATCTTCACACTCGAGGTACTTACTTCCTTCTTTATATCGGCCATTTCGTCCTCCGTCAGGTGAGCAACATCCATCCCGCCGCCTGCTTTTCACCTTTTACCGACTTCTCAACAGATTACAACCGGATTACAAACTCAACATTGAAGACGGGAGACGCTTATAAAGGCTGGGCTTTTTTATCCGAGCTGTCTAATAGTTCTCTTAAAGTAAAGGGGAACTACCTCGACTCCGACTTCCTCGTTTGACGCACAGGCGCACTTACGTCACAATGCACGCTTTCTGGAGGAGTATATATCACACGTTTAATGCGGCTTAACTCGTTTCACTGAACTCAACGGCAAAACTGTTTAGATCGGTGTGTAACCTCTACACAAAGTCCTTCTTATAATTATATCTTTATATATTTTTTTCCTTATAGCCTACTTGGAATATGGCAATTAGGTTGCATTTTATTTTAAGACGCCTTTGTTACGGTATTTAATTAGGTACTGAGTAACGTGTGCTTACTACAGGGTCGGTTGCTTATAATTTCTTAGTCCACTTTAGACATCCTACTAACTATAAGTACCTTAGTAAAATAAGTTGAGCACACATACGTCTTCAAGATGTCAAAGATCTCGATCTGGAAAGCGTCTGCTGTCTACAAAAGTGTGGCAGATGTCTCACAGATGTCCTTTTTATATACATTCTGAGTCACAAACGTCTTAAAGACATCTGATAGACGCCTATAAGACGTCTTAAAGGAGACGTCCAGCAGATGAGCGAACAACCTAAATAATACGTCTTGGAGACGTCAAACAGACTGGTAGAAGTACGCGTGTTAGCATGCATGACTAGCCATCAAAATAAAAAGTCTACTAATACTCTAATGACTGCTAGTTGACATGCATTTACAAAGTTACTGTTAGTAAATGTGTTAGTGCTTATTAATAAGCACATGATATAGTTATTACTACAGTAATAGTAATAATAATATCAATATAGTAAGGATGTTCAATTCATTATTTGTTCTAATTGACCAAATACACAGCGCTACTAAAATTTCTTAATTTTAATTTCAAAAGAATTCAGCATATATTTTTTTACGGTGCTCTCTTTAAATTATAATTGTAGTTTATAAACGATTTGCATTTGTGTTAAGCGTAGCTACCCAAGCGTTTGTGCAAAAGTTAAGATATTAGAATGTAAATAAACACTCATCAACAAAAGGACAGGAGGCTCCCCCTGCTGGACTCTGGGGTTTATAATCTTCAACAGGTTGATGTTGCAAAGAAACAAAAACTTCCGCATCTTTCCATTAAAAAAAAAAGAAGAAATTCACCAATGGCACTAATAATAATTTAGCCATTCTTAAAGGGTAAAAAAATGAATTAGGTTTAATTATTAATCTTCAAAACACAGGTCATAATCCATGATATATCAATTAAAAATAATTAAATTAGAATCATATGTTATTAAGAGATTTATTTGAATCCATGATGTAATAATAATGTAATTAATGTGTAATAATGACCCAAATAGTTAATATTATTATTGTCGGACAGAGAAAATATATATATACCTCACTTTTGGAAGGATTTTATTTACTTCACAGACAATTCTACATGGGCTACTTCAGCACTGAGGATTCAGATCTTTAGAAAGACATTCGTTTATTTTCCATCTAAAAGTTTACGACTAATTGCTGGTCCCGTCTTCTCATTGGTCGGCAGACAGAAAGGAAAAATAGTTGTCAAGCCTTTTTTATGAAAACCTTATAAAACCTTTATTAATACAGAAGGCGTATCTCACTCGTTACGTCTGTATTTTTTCGCTCTTGTTCAGATCGCTCCCTTCAGCTCGTCCTCACTCTCCGGTCAGAACCGAAACCTCTTCTAGATGCTGACGCACCACACCGTCCAGGACCTCGCCGAGGCCTTTGCACGCCGTCATGGCCGCCTCGATTAAAGCGTCCAAGTGGTCCTGGTGGAGGCGGGCGTCCATCTGCAGCAGGGCGATGTTTCCGCTGCGGGGCAGCAGGGCCAGGGCCAGAGACGTCCCTCCTCCGCTCTCCTCGGCGTGGCACAGGTCGGCCAGCGGGGTGTCCTCCACGAAGCCGGCGGTGCAGGCGCACACGTAGTCACGCACGGGGATGCCGGCGTCCACCAGCGCCAGGGTGGCCGCGTTCACACACGCGCTGTAGTTCCCGCCGTCTGCCTGCAGAATCTACAGCCGGAGCGACACGAGCACAACTTTGCATCTTAAAGGTGCAGCGTGTACATTTCAGCGGCATTCTCCGCTCAGCCCTCCCTTCAGATTCGGTTTCATTAAAAAGGTAAAACAACACAAAGTGACAAAACAAGCTCTTTTTGTCCTTTAAGGGCGACTTCCATGTATCTAGATATAACGTAGGTTTGGTAAAGAACCTTAAAGGGGCAGCCAGACCCAACAATATAGCATTTCTATTAGATCCTCCTAAATGTTACACAGCACACCTTTAAGAGAGCAGCTGCTAAAAACCGCTGGAAGGTTCATCAGTGAACAATAAAGTGATTACGATGAAAATGTCGAACAGTAAAGCTGTGAATGTAGTTACTTCAAAAACACGTCGTGGCTTAGAAATATAATGTAGTGATTGTGTTTTTTTTTCTTGAATCACAAATTCAACACATGGGTGCAGAAAATGTTTGTTTTCCAAAAATAACCATGATTAGAAAAAATAAATAATAATAATAATAATAATAATAAAAAATAATAATCATAATAAATATATATATATATATATATATATATATATATATATATATATATATATATAGTCATGATTAGAGAAAAACTAAATATATAATAAAAAATTAGTCATATATATGATTAGAGAGAAAAAAATTATATAGTCATATATGATTAGAGAAAAAACTAAATAAAAAAAAAAAATTATATAGTCATATATATGATTACAGAAAAAAAAATTAGTCATATATGATTAGAGAGAAAAAATATATAGATATATTTTTTTAATATATTTGTTTTTCGATTAAGAAAAGTCAATTAGTCAATTAAGTCAATTAAGAATTACAATTTAGAGAACAGAGCCTATTTCCTGTTAAAGTTATTACTTAAATACTTTCAAATATCAGTATTTAAAAAGACAATGGACCTTTTTTTTCTTGAAAAAATGACTTTGTAAAGCTCAAAACACCATCAAATGTAAAAATGTGAAAAAGGCTAATTTTATCAGTGTGAACCGACCGCACAGAATACAAAGAACATCAATAACTTTAAGAGTCAGCGGTCCACGGCAGCCCTAACACACTCAAAATATCATCTAATGACCGAGAAAGTTAATGTCAACTCTGATATATATGAAAATTATTGTGTTTGTTAACAGTTTTAATACACATCATGAATAAACAATGATTTTAAGAGGAATAAATCATGTAGAATAAATGGTGTTAGTTAGTTGATGCATGTTAAAAGCGTCCCTAAAACACGCTTTCTCTCTCACCTTAACGTAGATGTCTATCTGTGAGCGCGGGTAGAGCTCGGTGAGCACCGCCGCCTCGAACGTCTGCTTGAGGTGCAGGCTCATCTCGCTCGACTTCCTGTCTCCGTGCGGACGCCGCTTCCTCTCGGCCGTGCTGAACGTGGCCATGCTGTACTGACAGTTGATGACGGCGCGGTCGTGCAGCGCTTTACTGCGGGAGCCCCGTATCTACGGCGAGCCAGAGGGAAATGAAGCAAACGGCAAGCTTTCTTAATAGTGTCTGAACCCGAGGTAGTGCTGTCAAACATCCCAAACAGGGTTGTGTTTATGTGTTTTTATACACGCCCACATGCATGCATATTTAAGTTTGTGTGTGTATATATATATATATATATATATATAAAATAATAATATATAATAAATATATAATATTATATAATATAACATATATATTAATATAATAAATATATAATAATATAATAAATACATAATATTATATACATATATATATATATATAAAATAAATATAGAATAATATATATATAATATAGAATATTTTTATATATATATATAAATATAGAATTATATATATATATAATAAATATAGAATTATATATATATATATATATAAAATAATATATATATATAGAATAAATATAGAATAATATTATATATATGTAAATAATTCAAGTTTCATAAATACAAATACATGCATGCAAACATTTCTAACCACGCGTGTATTTATATACTCGTGAAGCACACGCATATATTACGCGAACAAAACGTTTTATTTTGGATGCAATTAATCCCTGATAGAATCCTTGAAATCGTACATCAATAACTCTCGATCTATCGATATGCTCAATATATTAGCGTGAAGAACGGACTTATCATCACCGTGACAAATAAAACCGTTTTAAACGTTTAAAAGCATCGCACGCTATTCACGTTCACGCGACACTGTTAAACGATGTTTTGCCGGCTTTGAGTCCGTGTTCAGGGCCTGACCTCGTGCGGCCCGTACACCACGGCCAGGGCTCTGGTGTTGCCCTGCTCCAGGTAGGCGGATCCGTCGGCCTGCGCGAACACACTCATGCGGGCCCGGACCTTGCGCAGCTCGGACGCCTTCCGCCCGTCGAGCCGGTATCCCTGATCCGACAGCAGCTCCAGCCCCGCCATCCTCCGGGAAACACTGACACACACCGAAACACACCGAAACACACGCGTCCGCTTCTTCTCTGAGCTTCCTGTGGTCGGGTTCCGTCTCGGAGAGTTTATACCTCCACCTGCTGGACTCTGCTAGGTTAGTCTTTTTCTTTGGATATTTCTTTCGGTGATGTCTGGAGCGTGAAACGCATGCCTAAATAAATATGGCTAAATATTCAATTAAAAAAAAATATATATATATATATATATATAAATAACTTTTCGTTTCTTACTTCGCTTTTAACCCTCTAATGCATGCATTTTGATGGTGCGTGATGAAATATAATTTTTTTGTTTTATTTTAAATTCAAAATCAAATTCAAATTTTATTTGTCACATACACATACATACATGGTACGAAAACAAAAAAAGTATTAATATATTTATTATATAATTATTTGGGAACTTTTTGTTGATAAAACTGAAGTTTATCAGCCCTAGTGTCGTGCCATCAATTATTTTGATGCACTTGATAAATCGACTGCTGCAAATCATTTTGTGACACTTCTAGGGGCGTGCGATATTGACAAATTTTTTTATTTTCTGGCATTTTATCGATAAAGATAATTAGACAATGTTTTGCCTGAGTGTGTTGATATCTTAAGGAGTGCAGTGGACTTCTAATTTTTTTAATTTCTTCATATTTTATACGCAGTTGACAGCAGTGATAGAAATGCATATTTTTCCAATAAGTTTATTTTATATATATATATATATATATATATATATATATATATATATATATATATATATATATATATATTATATATATATTATTTTATATTTAGTTTATATATTTTATATATTATATATAAGTTTATATATTTTTACCTTTTCACCTTTATACAGCCATTTTTCCTTCTAAAAGCGTGCATCATCTTGAGTCAAAATCTTTTAATCAGTCAATAAAAATTATACATTGTTCTTAAGATGAAATTGGTATCAACAAAGTTGATCCTGGCAGGAGTTGCATGCATGCAAAGGGCACTTAGATGTATTTACACTTTAATCATTTAACGCTTTAACCTGCAGTTACAAATGCATAAATAATGTTTTGGATATTTTAAACGTGAAATGCTGAGTAATGACATTTGAAATGATTGAAAACATGAAAATACTTCATACGTGTCAAATTAAAAGCGCCTGTAGGTGGCAGCGAGTCACTGTTAAGTGAGTCTTTGCGATTGAACCGAGTCATTCCAGTTGATTCATTCAGGAACGAATCACCGTCAGGTCCCTCAGAGACTCAAAATACGCGTTTGACATGATTTCTGTTTGCGAAATACAGCAAAAACAGCCAGCGTGTTGTTTAAAACGCACGTCTCTCGACATTAATCTATTATTTATTGACCTGTTGTATAAAATCAATATCACATTTGAAACCATGCTGATTTTTTCCGGGAAAAGCCGCACATCTTCGTGTGATATATATCGATTCACAACAAGGAATGCCCCCTTATACTTAATTACGTGATTGATTTTTAGAGAAAGAGTTTACCTAAACGTGAAAAATCTGTCCTCATTCAGTCCTCCTCGAGAAGCCAACCTCTTTGTCCTGCAGAACACAAACGAGGATGTTTCGGAGAAAAGTTCTGGGTCACCATCGACTTCCATGCTGGGGAAAAAACAACCGGTGACCCAAAAAAAGCTTTCTCCAAAATATAAAACCCAGGTTTGGAGCTACTTGTAAATCATTTTCGGGCAAACTGCTCCTTTAACGCATGTTAATAGACTGAATCATGCAGTAAGTTGGTCTAAGCAGACTTCATCGCATCGCGTTTTATTTGGTTTTCGCAATATACTCGATAAACCCGTTCTCTCTCACGAGTTCAGTATTTAAAGTGAACATGCGTGTATTTAGCTTCCCAGAAAGTGGTGTTATCCACCAGAGCTGAGGCACTTCTTCTCCGCTGTGAAACAGAGGCGCATATTAAACGTTTTGCGCTTCATTTTAGGTTTTCCTGTGCAGCCGAGAACCTTGCATCTTCCCTTTTTTCGCACCCTTCTTGTTGGTTAGAGATGCTTCCACGCTCTTGAGGCAAGGAAAATAAAATAAAATAATAATAATAAAACCTGATATACCTCTATGCCTTCGTACAAACTACACACACACGCAAATAATCTTGAGGGTGTCAGGAAAGTCCCGCCTTCAAATGGTGCTTGATAGTGCCTCCTAAACCTCAGTAGACTTTCAAAGCATTTTAACTGGTTGCAATCATTTAATAAAATGGCGTAAGAAAAGTTTGTGTTGCCTAACATCACATTATGAATCTCATGTGGCTGTGTTTTAGTTTGCAGTAGCCTACTATTGTTTTTATCAGAACAGAGCATGCTTCAGATTGTGTATTTACCATGACCTTTAATTAAAATTCAGATTTTTTGGGCATAAAGGAAAGCTAATAATTTTAATACTGAATAATTTTATTCCATGCAATGTATTTTTGGCTGATATCCCTGTGACTCAAGACCAGGATCCCATTTCTAGTTTGTATGGCATAAATTCTCAATTAAGCTTGCATCCGTTTCATCCAATGCAATGATTCCCATTAAAAGACAGTTATTGCTTTTAGCCTCTTTCGGGTTTCTATCAGACGTTTCATATAATTCTGTTTCAGTTCTACACATGCTTCTACATAAACTATGTAAATGACTGATTGGTGGTTCTGTCACTTTAAATTAGTTCTGAACATATTACGTGCCTTACACATTGAAGGGCGGGGCAACGCAGGTGGTCAGCGCAGCAGAGAGCGGCAACGGTCGATGTTCTTCCGAAATTTGCCCAGATAAAAAATTGTTTCTAGTAAATGAGGCTTTGGTTCCAGTTAATTTCAACGTAGTACCCTTTGGTAAAGCGGAGCGAGGTATGTAAAGTTGATTTAGTTGTTGCATTTTGTAATTGTTTCAAGTTAATACAAGCTCTGCTTATTTAGTGGTTGTTTTCTACCGTTTTTATTATTTGAATTGTTATTTTTTCACCTGTTTCTTTGTAATTGTAACCTTTATTTACTATATTATTCTGTATACGAGTTGTATTTATTTGTCTTTGATTTTCTTTGTGTAGTTTCACGGTGCTACGCAACTAAGCTTGAATGGCGCTCTTCACGGGCGAAATAAAGAAAGAAAACTTGAAGCACCCGTCAGAAACTCTCCGTCTCTCTTGTTTGTGAGTACCAAGGGGCAGCTACAGTGAAACTCGAAGCTTAAAGGAAGCGCGCATCTAGTACAACGCCGTCGTCGTCTTCATGGAACGCAACGCTACAGCGCGGCCATTTCCACGTGGGCAAGCCGCGGGGGTCGTGACGTCATCGGAAAGCTTAAAGAGCAAGGTCGGAAGGTGGCGGTATAACAGTTCCTTTAGATGCAGCGTGAGACTTTGAGCGACAGGAGAGTTAAAGAAGATTACACTGCGTAAGCGGCGTCCATTCACCCTGAACTTTGTAAGTTGCAGTGCTCAAAAAGAAAAAAGAATATTTCATGGACATCAAACATTTAAATAACAAAGGGCTCGAAGTTAAAAGAAAAAATTAATGCTGTGCAACACGTCATTTATTTCATACTTTAAAAATTGAAATACATTATTTCGAGTATAATTAGAGCATTGCTTAAAGGAACTTGAATCTGTCGAGCATTTAAAGTTACAGTGAGTGTGAGTGTTAACGTTAACAACACTTTGTGAAAATTTTAATTTTCTGGTGAATTCTTTAGAAAGTTTGTCTTTGAATGTTGTATACTGTTATTTGCATTTGCACTGATCCTGCTTGCTAATATTCTTTGAGGCTTACATATTAGAGGTCTGGTGAGAGTGGTATCATTCACCCCCGAAGTTTCCCCCGAGTCCTAAAAGCAGAGGAGACCATGGAAGAAGATACTGTTGTGCATACAGTCGAACGAGTAGGTGAGAGGTCACTCCCAGCAGAAGTAAGCAACCCACCTGTGCAGCAGGTCAGATCAAGCTCACGTGAGAGAAGCTTCACAGAAAAGGGTCTGGAGATGCGTGAACAGGAAGCCAAGAAACAGGAGAAGGCTTTCTTTAAGTCTTATAAAGGCTGGAAGGGGTCTGCAAAAGAGACTAGATCAAGACTGAAAATGTTCTGTTCACGTGAGACTCTCGAAGATTGCAGCAAGACATTCAAAGCCAACATGATTCAGTTTATCGGCACTATGAACCAATATTACGTAACCATGCTACTTCTCCAGACATTGTCAATCGTATGGACACTTGTGCTGCACTGACTGCTGAAATCAGGGATCTTTTGAGTAAACGGCTGGAAACTGTAGAAGAGGGTTATAATGAAGAGCTTGTGAAAGAAAGAGTGAGACAAGTGCTAAATAAAGATGAGTACGGATCCATCTTTGGACACACAAAAACAAATACAGTAATTTCAGAGTCATCGCAGGGAACAGGTAGTCAATCAAAGTCCTCCAAGATCTCAAGTAAACGAGCTGATGCAGAGGCAGAACTTGCAGCGAAACAAGAGCAAGCTAAAGCTATGCAAGAAATCCATGACCAACAAACGAAACTAAATAAAATGGAGAGTGATTGGAAGCTTTGTGAAGCTAAGATGCTTGCAGAAATAAAGCAACAGGAGATTGAAATGCAGCTAAAGCTAGAAGAGGAGAGGAAACAGTTACATCAGTTGCAAGTAAACAAAGAAGTAAAGATAGCAGCAGCTCGTGTTAAAGCGTATAATGATCTTGAAGGCACTATTCAGTGCGTTGATGAAGAAATAGACTTTAGCACTCACCTCGACTTTACAAGAACAGTGCCTACATTTCAACTAAACCCAGAAGCCGAATTGTTCTTGCCACAACACGCTTCCTGTGAGGAGCATAAAGCCCAGTCTCCTCAGCATAATGCTACTCTAGCTCAAGCAATAGCAGACTCATTAAGCACACATCGACTGCCCGTTCCTGAACCCACAATCTTCGCTGGCGATCCTTTGAAATTCATAGATTGGAAAATGTCCTTTATGGCCCTTATTGATCGAAAGCCCATTCCACCTAGTGAGAAGATGTTCTATCTTAAAAATTACCTCGTTGGAGAAGCTCGCAAGGCAGTGGAGGGATATTTCTACAGAAATTCAGAGGATGCGTACCAAGGCGCGTGGAAAGTCCTGCAAGATAGGTATGGGAATTCATTCATACTGCAAAAGGCTTTTCGAGACAAACTGATGAGGTGGCCCAAAATTGGGGTAAACGATCCTACTGCCCTCTACGAGACTTCACTGACTTCCTACGAGGATGTGTCGAGGCGACTCCTCACGTTAAAGGACTAGCCATCCTAAATGATTGTGAGGAAAACCACAAGTTACTAAAGAAACTTCCTGAGTGGATAGTGCGCAAGTGGAATCGAATTGTGGTGGAAGAGCTAGACGCATCAGGGGACTATCCAGGTTTCAAGCATTTCACAGAGTTCCTGCAAAAGGAAACCAGAATAGTATGTAACCCCATCACGTCCCCACTTTTTGTGTATCCGAAAAACTCAGATGAAAGGTTTCCCAAGCGAGCTAAGATTCTCAGTACGAAGGCTGATGTGAAAGATTTTAGCTCTAAAAGGCTTGGAACATTCAGTTCTAAACCAAAGGCATCATGCTTTGTCTGTAAAGATGAAAAACACAGCATTGCCCTATGTCCTACATTTGCAGAAAGAAACATTGAAGACAAGAAGGCCTTCATTCAAGAAAATCATCTCTGCTTCGGGTGTCTCAGAAAGGGTCATATCGTTAAAGACTGTAAAAGACGACATAAATGTGGAACATGTAGCCGAAATCACCCTACCTGCTTGCATGAAGAAAGAAATAAAGTACCTCCGAAGACTTAAGGAAAACTTCTGTAGAGGTTCAAGCAAGTCAGGAACTGCACAAAGTCATGACCCATGCACTTCTTACACAAAGTTCTTCTGCTACGTCCCAGTATCGTGCCAGTCTTCATTTCTACAGTGGAAGAACCACAAAGAGAAGTACTTACCTATGCTCTGCTGGACACCCAAAGCGACTCAACGTTCATTCTGGATGATCTTCTTGATGACTTAAATGTAAGCACTCAACCGGTGAAACTTAGACTTAGCACTATGACATCCGTTGATACTATCACTGGCAGTAAAAGGGTTTGTGGTCTGCAAGTTCGAGGACTTCAAGCAAGTAACTCTATTCAACTACGGCAAGCATATACTAGAGACTTCATTCCTGTTGACAAATCCTATATTCCAACCAAGACAACGGCATTGCAGTGGCCTCACCTCAAACATCTGGCTAACCAATTGCCACCAGTTCAGAATTGCGAGGTTGGATTGTTGATAGGATTTGACTGCCCATCAGCTCTAGCTCCTTGAAGTCATTATAGGTGGTACAAATGAACCCTTTGCTCAAAAAACCAAGCTTGGCTGGAGTATTATTGGTCTCTCTAATCCACACCTAGACAGACAGGGAAGTCAGAGTTTCGTCCCATAGAGTGGCAGTTAGAGAAATACCTGCTCCATCACCCATCGATGTCTTGAGGATTCTAGAGTCCGATTTCAATGAGAGAGGCTATGAGAATAAAAGTGTATCTCAGGAGGATGTTCGTTTCATACAGCATCTTAGTGCCAATATCAAACAGAAGGAAAATGGACATTATGAACTTCCTCTCCTTTCAAATGTAGCGCCAACCCTCACTGCCAAATAACAAGAGGTTAGCAGCTTCCCGCTTACAGCATCTCAAGAAAAGACTCAAGTCTAACAAGCAATATTTTGATCACTACAAAGCCTTCATGGAGGAGAGCATTAACAAAGGCGATGCTGAACCAGCCCCAGTGATATCCGAAGGAGAGACTGTATGGTACATTCCACACCATGGGGTATACCACCCTCAAAACCCAGATAAGCTGAGGGTTGTGTTCGATTGTTCAGCTAAATTTCGCGGTATATCTCTAAACGATGCTCTTCTGACCGGACCTGACTTAATCAACTCATTAGTGGGCGTACTCTGCCGATTCAGAAAGGAACAGGTTGCATTCACTTGTGACATAGAAAAGATGTTTCACCAGTTCTTTGTCCCTCCAGATGAACGCAATTATCTAAGGTTTCTATGGTGGGAGGGTGGAGACTTGGAGAAAGAGCCTCAAGACTATCGCATGGCAGTCCACCTCTTCGGCGCTACGTCATCTCCAGGGTGTGCTAATTTCGGTCTGAAGTACCTGGCGCAGCAGTACAAAGCCAATCACCCATTGGCAGCAAAGTTCGTTGAAAGGAACTTCTATGTAGACGATGGGTTAACTAGTGTTCATTCAGTTGATGAAGCCAAAGAACTGATTGCTGATGCTCAAGCGCTGTGTAGGCGTGGAGGCTTACGGCTTCATAAATTCAACTCAAATGAGGATGAAGCTCTCAGCGCATAGATGCATCAGAAAGGGTTATTGCATCCAAGCCCTCGACTTAAATTTGGAAGCAACACAGACAGGTCACATACTTGGCATTCAGTGGTCAACAAAGGATGACACTTTCAACTTTAACATCAGCTTCAAAGATCTGCCATCAACCCGCCGTGGTATCTTGTCTGTTATTGCATCCCTGTACGACCCACTTGGATTTGTTGCACCATTCATTCTACAGGGAAAGAGCATCCTGCAAGAACTGTGTCGAAGAGGTATAGGATGGGATGATCAGCCTCCAGATGAATTATGTTCACGGTGGGAGAATTGGAAAAATGGTCTTCAGAAGCTTAAGGAAGTCACCATACCAAGATGTTATCACCCAAATGCTTACGGTGAAATCATCAGAACGGAGCTGCACCACTTCTCCGACGCAAGTAATACGGGATATGGGTCTTGTTCTTATCTCCGGTTCAAAAATGCAGAGAATAAAGTGCATTGCAGTTTGGTGATGGCAAAGGCCAGAGTTGCACCTACAAAAATCACAAGCATACCTAGATTAGAGCTTGCGGCGGCTGTCTTGTCTGCAAAAATGAGTGTCGTGCTGAAAACAGAGCTTGATATGAAGATTGACCAAGAGTTCTTCTGGACAGATTCACAAGTCGTTCTGGCTTATATCAACAACGAAGCACGAAGATTTCATGTATTCGTTGCTAACCGTGTGCAGATGATAAGGGACATTACGGATCCAGCTCAGTGGTATTACGTAAATACCACAGAAAACCCAGCTGATTATGCCTCTAGAGGGTTACACACCTCTGACATCTCTTCGTCGATCTGGTTACCTGGACCCAAATTCCTGTGGAAGCAAGAAGTAAGTCCAACACTGTACACCCCCATTAACCTGCTGGTTGGCGATCCTGAAGTTAAATCAGTCCAAACGTTCTCAACAACAGTTGATGACAGTGTGGACATTCTCAGTCGTTTCAGTCGATTTTCCTCTTGGTCAAGGCTCCTAAAGGTTGTTGCAAGGATCAAAAGGCTAGGATCAAAACAAAAATTCCCCAGTGATCATGTGACTGTTGAGGAACGTCAAAGAGCTGCTGAAGTGGTGATCAAACTTGCTCAGCAGGAAGCCTTCTCTAAAGAAAAGGGAATGATTGAGAAGGGAAACATTCTTCCAAGTACTAGTGCTTTGTATCACCTAGATCCCATTTTGGACAAAGGTCTTCTTCGGGTAGGTGGAAGATTGAGGATGTCATCACTCAGTCAACAACTAAAACATCCTGTGAAGGATAGTTACATCTCCAAGCTAATTCTGTCACATTACCATGCCAAGGTTTGTCATCAGGGTCGGAATCAAACTCAAATGGAGCTTAGAATGAATGGGCTGTGGATCATTGGAGTCAGCAAGTTAGTTGCCAAGCTGATACACAAGTGTGTGCAGTGTCGAAAACTTAGACGACCTACAGAAGAACAACGCATGGCAGAACTTCCCAAAGAGCGTGTCGAAGTATCTGCACCCTTTACGTTCTGTGGCATGGACTGCTTTGGACCATTTGTCGTTAAGAAATCTCGCAAGGAGTACAAGAGGTATGGGTTAATATTCACCTGTTTCTCATCTCGCGCAGCTCATATTGAAATGATTGAAGATTTGACAACGGATGCTTTCATCAATGCTTTGAGGTGTTTTGTGAGCCTTAGAGGAGCAGTTTGCAAACTTCATTGTGATCACGGTACCAACTTTGTGGGAGCCAGAAATGAGTTTAAAGAGTCATTGAAACAAGTTGACACCAAAGCTCTGGAAGCTTTTCTTGCAGATAAACAATGCGAATTTGTCTTTAATGCTCCTTCGGCAAGCCACGCTGGAGGCATCTGGGAGCGTCAAATACGAACTGTGCGAAATGTACTCAATGCCACACTCGCTCTGTGCCCAGGCAGGCTTGACGATGCATCACTTAGAACGATGTTCTATGAAGCAACTGCAATAGTTAACAGTCGTCCACTAACGGTTGATGGGATTAATGACCCAAATTCACTCGAACCTCTAACCCCAAACCATTTGATACTGATGAAGTCTGATGTTGCACTTCCACCCCCAGGAAAATTCGTCAAAGACGACATGTACGCTACAAAACGTTGGCGCAGAGTCCAATACTTAGTTGAGCAGTTTTGGAGTCGCTGGAAGAAGGAGTATCTTCTTAACATTTCTACACGACAAAAGTGGCATACTCCTCGTAGAAATCTCAAAATAAATGATGTCGTAATCGTCAAAGAGGATATACTCCCAAGAAGTCAATGGCAGGTAGGCAGAGTGGTTGAAACTGTCAAGGAGAGTGATGGATTTGTAAGACGAGTGAAGGTACAAATAGGAGACCGAAAATTCTCAAATAAACACAGTCAACCCTCAAAGCCCACTATTATTGAAAGGCCCATCCAGAAATTGGTGGTGCTTCTTGAAGAAGAGTGACTGTTAATGACTTGAGTGATACCCTCACATCAGATCAAGTAATTATATCTCAAAATGTTCTAGTCATTACATACATTCATGAAACTTAAAGGTGGTGATACTATGGTTCAAAATCATGTTATGATTCATTTTCAGTTTGTTAATTCATCATATCATGATTGATGGGAGTGTAAATGACTGATTGGTGGTTCTGTCACTTTAAATTAGTTCTGAACATATTACGTGCCTTACACATTGAAGGGCGGGGCAACGCAGGTGGTCAGCGCAGCAGAGAGCGGCAACGGTCGATGTTCTTCCGAAATTTGCCCAGATAAAAAATTGTTTCTAGTAAATGAGGCTTTGGTTCCAGTTAATTTCAACGTAGTACCCTTTGGTAAAGCGGAGCGAGGTATGTAAAGTTGATTTAGTTGTTGCATTTTGTAATTGTTTCAAGTTAATACAAGCTCTGCTTATTTAGTGGTTGTTTTCTACCGTTTTTATTATTTGAATTGTTATTTTTTCACCTGTTTCTTTGTAATTGTAACCTTTATTTACTATATTATTCTGTATACGAGTTGTATTTATTTGTCTTTGATTTTCTTTGTGTAGTTTCACGGTGCTACGCAACTAAGCTTGAATGGCGCTCTTCACGGGCGAAATAAAGAAAGAAAACTTGAAGCACCCGTCAGAAACTCTCCGTCTCTCTTGTTTGTGAGTACCAAGGGGCAGCTACAAACTATAAAAGTAGACCTGATCCGGCTGTGGTTTTTGCTTCTTTAATAATGTAAACTGGACTCGAGCTCGGACGTTGCCTTAAAGTGTCCTCCTTGAAAATAAGGTGAAGGAAACCTCACGCCACCAGTCGATTTCTACAAAATATACAAGAGATATTTTCTGAAACAATTTCCTGTTTGTCTCGGTCCTGCCGAGGCGCTCGGTGCTTTTGGAAAAATGTTTCATCGATCTTAAGAATCGTCGCTCAAAAGGTTCTTGTTTTAGTGATCCATTTGATTTATTTCTTTGTTTTAATTCCATATGCGTGAATGCGAGTTTAGTGTTTTAAAGTTCTCGAGGTTAAAATGTGCATAGACGCACGTATGGATAAAAAATAAAAGCAATATGCTCTTGGTTTAACGTTTCTGTAGGATACTGTGTTTGGTACTAGACAAAATTCGGTTTACAGTAGTGCTCCTGTAAAAACACGGTAAGTGGCTGGCAACCCAGTACTTTACTGTAAATTTACAACGAAAAGTTTTACGGTGTATGTAAAAAGCATGAAGATTGATGTTGCCTAATTGCGTGCTTTTTGGATAATAATTATACCGTAACGTCTCGTCAATTTTAAATCATTAAATCCTCTCTTTTATCGATTACATTTTTTTGGAGTTTTTTCGTCTTCCTTGCTATGATGCATGTGAAATGTTTCCTTGACGCACCGTGATTCGTTCTCGCACGTGCTATTTGTTTATAATACAGCACGATACAAATAAAAGCCACTCATTTAAAACCATTAAGGCAGTGCGGGCCGCTCAGGCGTTGTTACGGAAACGACAGGCTGATTTTAAGGTGTGTTTTCTCCGGCCGAAGTTCTCAGGAAGCAAGGAAATTCCTCCGCTTGAACGAATGGCTTTCTCGAGCTAATGGGAGATCAGCGAAGCGAAATGGCACTTTTAAAAGTTAAAGTGTCAGTTTTGAAAATTGGCCCTCAAAACATTTGCATAAACACAATAAAATGGCTCATCGCGCCGGGATGTGGAGCGCAGCTGCAGGCCATGGAGATGGTGACCAAAACACAATAATTGTGAGTCAAATTTCTCTTGACACTGATCCTGTCTTGTATGGGCACTGTCCCGGATGCTGAGGCGTCCCTGGCAGCTTGTTTCTGTCCTTCCGTATCGTTACACGTCCGCATGCTGTATAATTTCCCGGCCGCACCAGCAGCCGCTGCATTGTCGGCCGTGACACCATCTATTTGTCAGCAGCCGCTCCTCAATCTCTGCGCCGAATTTCAACCTGACACTGCTTACTCGCTAAATCTACCAAACGCTCGGGATTCTTGTCAATAGCCGGGCAGTACACAAACACACGCGCAACGGCGGGACAAAACGCGAAAACAAAGCGAGACGCTAAACCGAATGACCGCAGCAAGGACGTCACGAAAGCAATGACACGCCATTTACTGAGATTAGCGTCAAGTCTTCTGTCAAGCTTGTTCGAGAGATGACGATGGGGAACTCTACACAAGTGTCTCGCGACTGACAGAAACCATCCGCTTTTTGGGGCGCCATTTTGTGACAGACCGAACGAACGTGATTTACGAACGAACGCGCAGGCATCAAGACGGGCAGCCGAGAAAACGTGGGGTGAAGCAGTGCACGGAGATACACCGATAAAAGTAGATTTTAAAGAGCTGCATTGGAGCTGTTTTTTTAAGGGAGGGAACATTTCTTCTTTAACATTTTTTAATCGTTTTAAGATTTTACTTTTCATTTATTGACATTAAAATCCGCTGTCAACATCAGAGAGCCAGTGATGACGGAAAACGCTCGAATAACGGACAGCTTAACTGGTGATTGACTTCTTATAAAAAAAGACCAATTATTTCATTTTGGTGAGTGTGTGTGTGTGAGTGTGTGTGTGTGTGTGTGTGTGTGTGTGTGAGTGTGTGTGTGTGTGTGTGTGTGTGTGTGTGTGTGTGTGTGTGTGTGTGTGTGTGTGTGTGTGTGAGTGTGTGTGTGTGTGTGTGTGTGTGTGTGTGTGTGTGTGTGTGTGTGTGTGTGTGTGTGTGTGTGTGTGTGTGTGTGGAGTGTGTGTGTGTGTGTGTGTGTGTGTGTGTGTGTGTGTGTGTGTGTGTGTGTGTGTGTGTGTGTGTGTGTGTGTGTGTGTGTGTGTGAGTGTGAGTGTGTGTGTGTGTGTGTGTGTGTGTGTGTGAGTGTGTGTGTGTGTGTTGTTCTGTCTTTTAGTTTTAGTCTCTCTTTTACTTTCACTTTAGATATAAATCTTACCGGCCCATTGCTCTGCTCCCTTTATGTTGGGGTTATTTAGCAGACACTGTTTTTTTCTTTTTCTTTCTCTGGTTATGTAGTGATCTATTCTTATGCGTGCACACGTGTATTGATAGACTGATCGACGTATGCGCGTATCGCTTTCCAAGCTTCATGTAGGGCTTTCTCTTCCCTTTAGTTTTAATCAGTTCCAGGCCTCAACTAATTTATGTCCGCCGGTTGATTCGTTCAAAAAGAAGATGAAAACACAGCCCATCATATACTGGATTGCAAACTTTGTCTAATCATTAAAAGCATTTGTGATCAGAATGCCAGCTCTATAAAAACGAAACGCGTTCGGAAGAAATCCGTGGCTTTGTCTGAGGAGGACAAATGAGGAGAATAAATATGTACGTAGGCATTAGAAGTAGAATGAAGCGTCTTGGTGGCTTTGCGAGGCACTTTATAGTCTGCTTTGAAATGCTACTAAGCAGGACTTTTAATAAGTAAAAAAAAAGAATAGAAATAAAAAAAACGTTCAAAAATGACCATTATTGTTTTTTTAAGCTGAGTACACGCTGGTGTCAGTTCCTCGCGGCACGCGTTTATTCTATTCTAATTCTATTCTAATTCTATTCTGAAGAACCGGACAGAAACGGCCCCAGTCAGCAGACAGGACCGAAACCCGACGCGCGTGTATTTATTTAACATGTGTGTGAAACCTCAGAGATTGCGCTGCAATCATTTCCAGCAATTCAATATAACCTTGACAATGATCTGTTATTGAATAAAGTAGTCTACTTTGTGATTTCCCGTCAGGGGAATGTTCAGAAACGCCTGTCATCTTACTTTTTGTTCTCTTTGTTTCCCTGAACGTCAATGGATGATGTCCTTGCACGTTTCTAGGGCATCTTTCTGACAAAACCCATTTTTTTAATATTTCATTTGCGTGGTGACTTTTACGTCAACAGACAACCCTATTCATGTAAAGGATGGTCAGGGGGAATGGTGCTTTTGCAGAAGTTATGCTTTTGTGTGTCTTTTCATCCCCTCTCAACCTCCGATTCATGCATCCTAGAGACCTACTCCGTATTAACGGAAAATGCGGTGTACTGATATTAATATCAATATCAGAGCAATTATTTTAATTTGAGATCGCATGAGACTGCAATCACTGTTTTTAAGCTCAAATTTGTAAATCACACTGGAGAAGAAAATAGCCTGATAGCCCAGTTTGGGATTAGTAAGGTTTTGTTAGAGGAAAAGCGCTAGTTGTTGTTGTCTGAACAGCTTGACCTGCTCCATATCCATCCGCGGTGTTTAGCATGCTATAACTAGGCTAGCAGGAGTCTGCACATAAAGCTGTTTAGTGATTACAGCTAACTATAGATTTCAGTCCCTGGAGCGCGTTCATTTGCAACCAGAGGCTTGGGATCGTGCTTCGACTGCTAAAGCTAGTGAAAACGTGCTTTTAAAGGGGTCGTGAAACGAGAAATCGTATTTTACGCAATCTTTTGAAATATAATTGCACACGATGCTGATTTTTTTTGGTCTTGGTTCATCCCTGACTAGGGTCCGACCTGACTCCGTTCTCGTTTCATGAAGGTGTGTTTTTTTTTGGAAGGTGACTGTGGTGCTGCCATATGATCACAGTGTGCCTCATAAACACCGCCTGTGATTTTGTGCGGTACGACTGGGAGTCTCCTTCACCTGCAGCATATGCTAGGCTACGTCTGGCTCTTACTCCAGCCAGGACACAGAGGAAGTCACGGGTGGCCTAAATATCACTTTGGTAATACACTACAGTGCTTTGATGCAACCTGTGTTGTTAAAAGCGCTATATAAATAAAAATGATTGATTGATTGATTGATTGATTGGTTATGCATACGTTTATTTAGTTATTACACGTTTAAAAAAATTGATTTATTTAAACCAGTATGGGAAATTGAACCGTGATGGATTTGCATATTTTAAGATTGAACGTCTGGGACAAAGTTACCCAGGTAAAAAACAAGTACCCTTGCGTAATGTAATTAAAGGCGCTACTTTTGTACTTAATATACTAAAAATGATCCTTTAGTACTGCTTGAGATAAACCTGAGATCATCTTAAGTGTGCTGTTTTGAAATGTACTGAATGAATATGAACTAAAATTCACTTTAAAAATGCTATCTTTGTGCTAAAATGTATTTAATTGCCACTTGTAGCACACTTGAGTGTAGTATTGTAAGTGGTAATTAAATAGATTTTTAAAAACAAAGATAGTATTTTAAAAGTGCATTTTAGTTCATAGTCACGACGTCTCAATACAGCACACTTGAGTACGCTCAAGATGATCTCAAGAACTATCTACAGAAGTACTAAAGATTCATTTTTAGTATATTAAGTACAAAATCTGTGCATGGAAATAGAGCACTTTAATTATATCATGGAAGGGTGCTTAAGGGTAAAACAATAAAAAGTGCATACAGTACAAGGAATTTGAGGAAACCTCTTTCACAGAAATCATATTTTTTGCGTTCAACAATTAGTTTTTGCTCCGAATGTGGCTTTATTTTCAACCGATGTAATTCTATTCGAATAGAATTTATATTAAAATAGCTTTTTGGTGATGTACTGTAGCTGCGAAGCTTTTGATTAGACCGAAGACAGATGAATTGCTGCTTTAAGGAGCGGATTTAACATTCAGAAGAACATTTTGCACAATTTCGTGTCTCCAGTTTCAGTTCGGCTCATCCGTGGATTGCGGGGTACACCGGAAAACCCGGATGACGTTCCAGTTTTCGGGAAACTAAAACCTTAGCATCTCTGCCGCCCAGAATCGAGCAGATTCATAACGGAGCATCTTTTTAAGCACGTCTTGATGCCAGCTTCATT
The DNA here is from genome assembly GCF_018831695.1 of Puntigrus tetrazona. NCBI lineage: Eukaryota > Metazoa > Chordata > Actinopteri > Cypriniformes > Cyprinidae > Puntigrus > Puntigrus tetrazona. The sequence continues at coordinate 4,048,368 of NC_056700.1, forward strand.
TGCCCCTCGGACCCAAGCGTGCATCGCTGCGGGGCGTTTCAGCAAACGGTCGCACTCTAAACAAGGACAAAGGAAAAACATTAAAGGGGGCTTTGGCTGGGTAACAGTCCGGCTTTTGTTGCGGCGGTCAGGAGCTCGGAGATGAGCGTCCCGGGAGCGGCGGATAGTGAGGATCCAGCTTCCCGAGCGCGTACGAGTTTTCCAGTCCTCGGTCTGCGTCTGGCATCTCACCCACGGCACATCCTGTAGCAGAAGAAGGCTGGTTTGAAGCGGCCACATCAAACAATGGCTTTCTGTTGTAAACAAAGACAGGGCAGGCTGCCTGGGGCCCCGTCTCTCCCTCTCGCTTTCTGTGTTTCTCCTCTGCCCCACACACCAGTCGTTCTCCTTGTGCTCTCTGTCTCTCTGCTTCCAGGCCTCTGGACGCCGTCCAGCCTGCTTCCCCATATGCCACAGGTCCCAGCTGTCTGTCAGACAGATCCGCGCTGCCTTTCGCTTTTATTTGTATGCATAAGCCCACAAACTTATCAAACAAAGAGAAGTGTGTGGGGGAGAACGTGGCAAAAGCGCCGGAACCATGTCTACCTTATGTTAGATTGTTGCTATTATTTTCAGCTGGTTGTGCGTCACTAAAAGAAAAAAAAAATATTTGTTAACCCCTAATGCACTTATTAAGCTCTTATATGTAAAATACACAATATGTAAAACTACTTGCATAATGTCATATATTTCACGCAGTTGCACGTGTGCATGCTACTTACTTTATTCCAAAAAAATTCCCAAAGGTTTGTCGTTTTAAAGAGCGGCTCAGTGATGTAATATCTGCATATCCTCCGTTTCCAGAAACTATGGCGACAGGTGGGCGCTGCGCAGATGAACTGAATCCAGTGCGTTGTCATGGAAAAAGTCTAAATGAATCGTATTGCACATTATAAGCGTTCACACGTGAGTCTGTTGAGTTTATGAAAGCAACGGCCAATCAGAGGTGTTCAGGGAAACATGTCAACTCTCTCTCGTCGTAAAAAACAGATGCACGCGTGACGCACGTAAGTGTGAACCGTGTATAGATTTGCACTTCAGCTTTACTGATATAAATGTCCTCTGCTTTCTATATCATTTATTCGTTGTTCAGTAACTGTGAAAGGTGCAGGTAATTAAAAAAATAATAATTACGTTACTTTTTCTGGGAACATCGTCCTTCAGAGCATCATCAAGCTTCGTACTGTTTTGAAAATGGAACCTCTAGCAGCAAAAAACGTCAATGCATTCAAAATCTACATTTGATTTCCACATTTTTAATTAATGGTTAATTAATGGATACCCTAGCAACACACTAACAACCACCCAGAGTACCTTAACAACCGCATAGCAACAGCCTAGCAACGTCCTTGGGTACCCTTACAACCACATGGAAACACCTTAGTAACCACGCTGGTTACCCTAACAACCACCTTAGCAACCACCACTCGTACCCTAGCAACCGCATAGCAACAGCCTAGCAACGTCCTTGGGTACCCTTACAACCACATGGAAACACCTTAGTAATCACGCTGGTTACCCTAACAACCACCTTAGCAACCACCACTCGTACCCTAGCAACCGCATAGCAACAGCCTAGCAACGTCCTTGGGTACCCTTACAACCACATGGAAACACCTTAGTAACCACGCTGGTTACCCTAACAACCACTCTAGCAACCCGCACTCGTACCCTAGCAACCGCATAGCAACGTCCTAGCAACGTTCTTGGGTACCCTTACAACCGCATGGAAACACCTTAGTAACCACGCTGGTTACCCTAACAACCACCCTAGCGACCATCCCAGGTACCCTAGCGACAATTTAGAACACCTGAGCAATATTTCAAAGCTTCAGTTCTAACATTTCTACTACAACACACAGAAAAATTCACATCTCCATAAATTAAAAAAATATAAAAATTCTTTGGTGATACAATAAGCTTTCCCTTAATGGATAAAGTGTGTATTATTATAAACATACCCTAAATTGCAGAATGTTGTTTTCTGTAGGAATCCCAAATCTCGATGAAAACTCGTACGCGTATGTGAAAGTCCCTGAGCTCACGGTGGACGGATATTAATATTTGACTGATTCAGAAAAGATGAAGCACTGTCCGGTTTAATTAGCGTTGAGTGCAGCGTCACCGTTTCTTAAAGACGTATGAGCAGCGGGTGAAGGATGGAGTCGACTTCAGCCGCAAAGAATGTGATTTCAGAAGTGGGTTATGAAAGCGAGCCTGTGAGCCTTGTCTCCCATTTAAAGGCATCGAAATGTGTTTCATTAAAAAAAAATAGTCTTGATGGGAGAGTCATCCGCACAACAGCGCATCTTTTTTTACCCCATCAAACCAATGACTCATTTACCACAGATATATTTTGCCGCAGTTCGTCTCCGGCGCTCTCTTATTAGCGGCGTGACACTTTGTGAAAAGTTCTCCGTTCTTTTTGAGGTTTTCTCAGCAGAGAGAACAATATGTCTAAAAGGGAAACACATGTACGAATGGAGAGAGTACAAAGACGAGGCTGATGAGAACATGTGAATGAAAAACATTCGTCTTCAGCTCAACTCAAACCCGTACCGTACATAGACATACAAGCAGTGTGATATCAGGCAGTGAAAAAGGGAAAAAATTATTTTTAAAAAGCACAAACTATATGTTTTTTTTTGTTTATTGCCACGGGAGAAAAACTATGTCTGTTGTGTTTGCTGTAACCGTCACATCAAATTAAGAAAAACTAATATTTTTACCTTGATTTCATATGTAATATCTTAATTATTATTATTATTATTTTATCTTATTTTAAAGGTTTGTTTTGTTATGCTTTACCCTTTGAAAACCATGTGCAATCTCGTTTATTTTTATTTATTCATTCATTTTAGCCAAAATATATTTGAAATATAAATGCTAAGTATAATGTTAAAAACTGCTATAGTATATATAGGTTACTTTTCAATTTGAAAATATGTTTAATTTCAACCTTAATATACAAAAATATAGATTTCAAAATTTCTAAAAAAGCTAAATGCAGACGGGAACGGAAGAGCCTGCTAGAGATCGAAATTAGATTTATAATGATTTTTTTTTACATATTTTAATTTCGTAAAGTAAAAAATTTCAAGTATATGTTCCTTGCTGATTTTAAATGTTTTATATGTTCACACGTGCAAGACATCAAATAAGGCTTTTCTTCAAATATATGCTTTTATGTGGAATATCTATATATATTTGTAAAAAAAAAAAAAAAAAAAAAATATATATATATATATATATATATATATATATATATATATATATATACAGTATATATATATTACAAATGGCCATAAAAATATGTTATTAGAAAATATATTTACAAATTATTTTGAAATATATTTTAGTAAATATAATCTTGAAATACAAGACATTTTTGTTGTTCCCTGAAAAAAATCTCTGGAAAAAATGACATGCATTTCACATTCTGTTGCTAATTCTTTTGCTTGCATGCTACCGTTAGATTGTTACATTTCTAATAATTTTTTTCCCCAGATGTTTCAATCGCGCATCTGCAGATTGCATTAGAGCCTACATTACATTTATTAACAAACAGCTCGATTTATATTTTGCGTTAGACTCACGGCACAAGAAAAACATCATAAACGTCGTCTTCTCTTTGCAGGTATAACACAGCTACAGTGTTACACCTGTTTTCATTTATTCCGCTATTCTTTATTATGTAAAACGATGCCTATTAATAAACGCATGCACGCCACTAATCCGCCCGCTTCGACCCAAATTCATCGCCCCCCCCTGCGCGCCTGCTTTCCTTTTTTAAAATATTACTAATATCGACGCCTCACATGAGCGATCCGACCCTCCTGTGTTCTTGCGACGGAAAAAAAGAGATGGATTAATCTTTTTTTTTATTAAAGCGCCGCAGCGAAATGAGCTTCGGATGTGCCCCGGCGAGGAAACGAAACGAATCTCGAACGCTCTCTCTTTACGGCCGAGATCGGGTTTCCGTTCTCGAAACGGTTGTTTTTTGAAAAGGATTTCTTGTCCGGACATGACAAAAGCGCCTGATATGTTTCAATACCCGGGCCGCGGTCGCAGCACACGTCATTTGTTCCCTCGGCTCTCCCGAGGGCCCGGTGGGGCCCCAGAGCTACGACTCAGGGGAGTTGCTCCTCACGCCGCCGGGAACAAATGGCTGGACAAACATTTTTTTTGTTGGGTGAAGTGTTGAGACAACCGCACGCGGCTCGAGTTACCTCCGAGTCTGCCGGATCCATTCATCTCCCCACTTCCTGCTGATCCCGCTCTTCTCCGAACCCCATTCATCACGCCAGGATTTGTCCCGAATTTCCCGCTTAATCTCAGAGAAGTCACACGGCTCCGAATCAAAGGGCCGTGACAATGCGGCCAAAGCGGTTCGCGATTATCGCTAAACTAATATAAAAAGCGTGTGAAAAAACGCTGGACAGGTCAACTTTTTAAAGACTCTTAAAACACTCTGGTTGCAGTCGTGCAAATAAATACCTGACTCTAAAAGCAGTCCGTTTAGATGTTGATGATCGGGCCTTTAGGGTATCTGTTATGGAAAAGTGGCGCATTGAAAATAAATCTCACTTTTATGATAGTTCTTTCCATGCACATCCATATTTTTTGCCGGCTACTGTTAGCGTCACGGCGGTAAAATAAATATAAACTCACTGCGCATTTGCGACGCGCTTGTTAACCGTTAATTATCGTGTAATAAATGTGCTACACGAAACCGTGAAAAACATTACAATATCACCCGATTTTACATCTCAGCCGAAGGCGAACGTTTCTCACTTTTCTCATTTTGATTTAGCTTAAAATTACTAAATGAAATGCTATATTAACACATTAAAAACACGAAATACCAAAACGGACTAAACGGATAAATAGCTAAATAAATAGAAATGAAATATAAGGTAACACTGTGATATAGGGAAGGCTTATTCGCTATTAACTGTGATTTTTTTCCTTAATAAATTAATAGTTTGCTGCTCCGTAATCTGATTATGAGCATTTTTAAGTGCTAAGTAAATTACATTTAATATGCTCGTAATCAGATTACAGTTGATTTTTTATTAGATATCATATTGCATGCTGGGAAACCACGCTTCATGATATTGAAAACGAATGACAGATTTTCTCTTTTGTTTTCAAATGGATAAAAAAACTAGTCATAACTTAACGTCTAATATGTGATCCTGTATGGCAAATAGAGATGCGTTTTTTTAATGCATTCGGTTTATTTGAAACTTATTTCAAAATCTGAAAACCAAAAACGCTGAGAAAATCACCTTCGAGCCGTCCAAATGAAGTTCTCAGCAATGACTATTATTCATTTCCGATATGTTTACAGTAGTGCTAAATATCTAACTTGGTCTTACTTAAAATCATAATGATTTTGGCATAAATTAAAAATACATTTTTGAGTAAATACGTGCTGTTTATGACCGCTTGTGTTCCAGGCTCACACACATATAGATGTAATCCAATACATTTACGTTACACTCATTTGTAAGGGATTGCAATGGCTGAGTATCCTAACCTCACCAGCTCTGAGAAGCGTTTCGGTGTTTTGGGGGAAGTCTGGTTTTATACCACCGTCCCGAGGCAAACTTTTGGCAGTGTTTGAACAGTTGTTGAGAGCAGAGCCTGGCGCGGGGTTTATGGCCCCTCGCGCGGGGCTGGGTTTGTAGGCCAGGTGCCGCTCCGCTCCGCTCCAGGCCGGGTTTTCCAGCGCGCCTCTGCAGTGAGACGCGCAGCCGGCTCGACGCGCAAAGCCGTCTCTCTGCTCCGGGATCGCGGCGCGCTTTCCGCAGCACCCGACGCCTGGAATTTGCTCAAGTTTTCGTCAAAAGCGCTTTTTCCCCCCTCGTCCGAGCGCGCGGCGGGGCGTTCAGAGGGAACCCGGTCGGGCCACCGCGGCGACGGAAGGGCGCGTGGCTCTGATTCGAACGCGCGTTCGTCGCGCTCTGCCCCGAACCGAGCGCTGCGTGGAGCGGGACGACTCCGGCTGCTGAAAACGGCGAAATGCTCCTTTTAAACGCGACCTGGGCGCTCGCTCGCCTCGCCTCTCCGTGTCCGTAGGCCTAATGCGGTTTGGTTCGTGGACCGCGCGGATCTGCGATCTACCTGAGCGCGCGATGAAAGTCTTTGTGCGCTGATTTAGAGGTGACTTAGAGAAGCCCTGGCTCTCGATTGCGTCGATACGTCTGCTGGGACTCGATCCGTGAGTATCGTTCACATTATCCACATCTCCGTTTTACGCACCGCGCGTCCGAATACCGCGTTTTTTTTTTTTTGCATTTCTACACATCCACGGACTCCGGGACGGAGAAGCGGCGCGACTGCGGGCTTTTAAAACAATCTCACTTAGCCTGCTACTTTTAAAAGATTTAATTTAAGGGCCGAAAGCACGCAGGGTCGCCCAGTTGCGCGTGCATTGTTAAAAAAAGGGCGCACTTTATCTTAGTAAGACATGTTTCTTTTCTTTAAAAAGAACAGGATGAGGGCCAGATGTGATTTTCGTAGGAGGCGATACATCATGCTTATCTGTCGTTGAATTATCTCTATAGGAGACATATAGAGACCTGTGTAATAAAAGCAGAATTGATGGTGCAAAAACACTGAGAGACGGTATAGTTTCTCAAACTATAGGTATAACAAAAAAACATATCTGTGTATGCATTATGTGATTGTCATGCCACATTGCCACCAGCATGCTATATAAAGGTTTCTGTAAATGAAAGGAATGTAGTAGTTTAACAGTGGCTGGTTGTGACTGCTTAAGAATAGTGATATTCTGGGACAAGCCCGGTTGAATTTGTGTTTGTTTGCCTTTTGAAGGTCCATGCACGGCGGCTAAATTAAGATCATTTTACCGCACATGCATTATTAACCGCGCTGTGAGCTGCTCGTGTCACAGTCACTCATGAGAAACACACTCACGGAGCTTGCGTTTGTCATTCGAGTCTATGAAAAGCAACCGACGGCGTGTCTTCAGCTGTGTGCCACATGCAGGCAAAAACGGTTCGGACCTGAAATAAATGGCGAAGCGGTTTCGCTCCAATTTGAATTCGGATTAGGCGTTCACACAGGACAATGAAAAAAAGAGCCGAAAGCAAGCTAAAAACGAGGGAAAGTTTTAATTCGGCAAGAATGCGGCCGCCTTCAGATACGTAAATCAATCCAAGCGGAAACCCGCGCAGTTTACGTTTGAAATGTTGGAGCCTGGGATCTGTGTTATGAGTCATTGTTTAGTGCTCGTTCATTTGAATGCAGAGAGGGAGCTCGCGTGAACAAATGCGCAGTTGTGGCGCGCTCCATTTGTTGTGCGTGTCTTTGGAGGAAGTGCCATCTCAGCTCGCATCAACTGCCTGTGATTTCCAGCGCTTCGTTTCCAAGCGCGCATTTACATGACAAAGCGGCCCCATCTCAATTGCTAAAAACTTGAGCCACCAGCACCCCTCCCGAAGCGTGGCTTTGAAACCTCACGAGTTCCACGGAGAACCTTTTAACATCTGTGGAACTCTTCCGTTCCATAAAAGACACTTTATGGTGGAAAAAGCCTCTTTGCTCTTTTAAATGTTCTGAAAAACGGTTCTTGTGACATCACTGCGAAAAAGGCCTCTCTTTAAAGTGCGTCCAGTCAATCAGGTTTTAAAATAATTTCCAAGCGCGATGCAATTTGTTTTGTTCTTCTGGTCGCTTGGCCGGTGAGAAATCCTTGAAGGCTGTGTATAAAACCCAGATCTCCGGGATTGCTTTTATTTTTTAAGTTATTTAATTTGGTCGTTTGCGGATTCCTAAAGCTTCTGCAGCACTCTTCGGCTGCTCCATCGAGATTTGCGGTCTCCAAAAAAAAAAATAAGTAAAAAAAATGCGATCTGTTACATTTTCACCAGTATAGTTCTCCCAAATTTCTTTGTGCAGTGCATTTCACAATGCACATAATTTCAAATGTTACTAATAAGCAACATATAGCACGTTTTATATAAAAGCAATCAGCAGTTGCTGCAGTAAAACACTGCGACTAAGCTACTAGACGTTACTTCCACCCAAAACTACAATAAATTCAAGCAAGATCAGTAACTTTTGTCCAAAGAAATCCTCTTTGAATCGACGTTTTTCAGTCGTTGGAGGAAACTTTGGTTGTGCTCAGGTTTTTATCTATATAGACAGTTTTAATAGCAGCGGTTGACCTGATTGATTCCCTTTCTGCAGTCCACGGGGATGATTAGTCTATTGATTGGATGTTTTGATCCTGATCGCGCTCTGTAACGCACACTCAATGCAGCTTCACACTCTTGCTGTCTTTCCTGAAAGGGAGCTGCTGTCAGAGTCGGTAGCTTTGTGGGCATTTCTCCCACACTTTGCACTTTTGTTCAAGTCCCGGCTTGCGGTCCTTTTCCCGCTCCCGTCACGTCGCACTGTCCTGTCAAAATAAAGCCAAAGAACGGCGAAATGCGCACGCATCGCTTCGACCGAGGCCGTTCAGAAGAGCGCCGCGCTTGAAAAGAGCATTCAGTGTATCGCGTTACACCGCCGGTTTCCTTTACCGCTATTTACCGACTCCATCCGCCAAAAGACTTTGTCTGTCGAAAGCAATAATGGCTCAAGAAGTCGGGGCGAAAGGCAGAAAGAGGTTAGTGCTCGGAGCTGCTGGAAAAAACGGTATGGAGCCGAGGAGCGGCGCATCTGGAAAAGTTCAGCGACGTTTGCGCAGTCGAAAAAAAAAATCCAGTCGGTGTGTTTCAATGCTGATCATTTTTAGTGCTTCAGGATCGTGACTCGACAGGGTTTACGTTTAAGTAGCTAACCGGTTTCTGAATGCGCTTCGGGTTCGTCTCGCTCCTTAAATTCGATGAACGGAGACCGATCTCTCGTTTGCCGAAGTTCCCACAGAAGCGATCCGGACGCTCAAGCGCTCGGCGTATCTCGTTTCTGCTGTCCTACAAAGTCTTGTTTCTGTCTCGCGTTACCGCTTAAACTGACACATGCAAGAAAGCTGCTATTAAGTGGTGTTATACAAAAAAAATAACATCCTGAAATGATATTTCTTGACTCACTCACGGAAGAAACGCTGTGACTCTGGTGGTAACCTTTCAAAAGATACTAATTTGTACTACAACGGTTTACCTTTAAGATGCAAGTATGCAACATTTAGAGTCAAATGAGGAACAAAGTGACAGCTTTTGTACCTTTTTTCTCTAGTAGTTTCTAATAATATTGCATGGTATGTCAAAAAAAAGTTACTCCATTAATAATGCATCGTCTAAAATATTTTCTTGTAGTAAAATTACAATATAGTGAGTCATAATGTCATATAATGCTGCATGCGTTAATCTTGTTGTATATACATTGTATTTGTTCGTTATTATTACAATACATTTTTATTATTATGCTGTGTAATAATTTGTGTGAACTTTAATACAAGCAGCAACCATCCTGCAAACCACGAAACGGACTGAAATGTGAGCATGACCTCAGATCGGTTCATCCCCGTTTAGTTTTGTTCTATCGCAACGCTTTTACTGTTAGGTTTAGAGTTACATTATTAAAAATGTCATATTTCCAAGCGAAGTGCTGTGTGAACCAATCCTTATTTCCGTCAGGAAAACGCGCAGGTTATGGAGAATATCAATAGCATAAGTGAGGGCCCTCATGAGGAGCCTATTACACAGAAACAGGGGTCAGTTAATTATGAGCTTGGATAGAAGACACTTTACGCAGAAATGAAAAATGTATGAGCTTGAAAGCTCACGCGATCGCGCTTCAGTTATTTAACATCTGAAGTCGAATCCAAACGTTTTCATAAAAAAGTAGCTTCATGCAATTGATATTAGTTTTAGGTGATTTATGCTTTTTCAGAAATCTTTGCTTGTGCAGATATTTACCTTTCGTTAAAAAAAAAAAACCCCGAAATGCAAAGAGATAACTCATCGAGAGCTGTTTGAGTGAAAACGATGAGAAATATTGATCGCCTAACAACGTTTTTCTTGTGAGCAAAGGCCAAATGCGGTGTTTTTAAAGAGAGCCCTGTCAAAAACCTCTCTTGTCTTGTTGTTAGACTGCTTTGTATTGCAAGAGGCAGAACAAAGCTCTACAGGTCAGATTTCTTTCTGATCCGGGGGAAAAAAAAGAGAGAAAAGAGGGAGCGAGCGCTCTAAAGCATGCCGCTAGAACGCCACAGATTCCTGTTTGCGTGGCCGTCGTCACTCAGCGATTCGCTAATGAAGGCTGAAACGCTGGAGAGGAAGAGAGCATGTTCCTGCAGAAGTGTTTCTCGGCAGCTAATCTGTGCGAAAACAGATGGGAGAGATGAAGAGAGATGGGAATGCTTTTGTTCGGGGATTCGTAAGTGACGGTCTCGCTCGGACTTGCTCGGAAAGACAGCCAATGGAGAAATTTTCACGGAGCAAGAGCCGAATGGGATTCTCGCTGGAAGTCGTCTGTGCTCTAGACGCGTGCAGGGACTCAAAGCAACCCTCAAAATGTGCGTATTCGTGAGAAATGGACGCGATCGGCAACAAAAAATCAGCCAGAATCGGCGTTTGGTGTCACTCGCCAGACCTTTTTTCCATTCATTCGATCAATTCCTGAGGACGCGATATAGTTTATGTGACGTGAATATGCCACCTGATGCACTTTTTTCGCATGAACTTTCATGAATGCCGATTTAATTCAGTCAACAGAAGCTAACGGATAAAGAAAATCTATTTAGGACGTTATTTTTAGACATCGTCGTCATCTAACAGTTCTGTAGCTGTGCAGATATATTAGAAGTAATTATTAATTGCTATTATTACGCAAGTTAAAATGATTATGAAGTGCTTCATGGTTCAGTAATACAATAATATAAATACATCAATTCATCAAATATTTAAATTCAGAAGTATTGGTGATAATTACTTTATATTTTAATTTAAAAACAATAACATCAACATTAATAATGATTAGAATTATTATTATTATTATTATTATTATCTCTATAAGATGTTTCCCCAGTACAGTACATATGTTTTTGAAGTTGTACATGCTTAAAACAACGCTCTCAGTGTATTAATATTTTACGCCTCAGTAGGGCTAATAAACTAAGTGAGATGAGCTTAGGAGATCACAAAGAAACATACACTTTTAGAAACAAAGGTACAAAAGCTGTCACCGGGCCGGTATTTTTTCAAAAGAGACGTGTTTGTACCTAAAGGGTCCGTTTTTGTTACCTTAAAGGTACATACTAGTACTTAAAGTGTACATTTTTAAATCTAATAGGTACAAAAGCGTTCCTTTTGAAAGAGGCGCCTCCCCAGTGATGGCTTTTGTACCTTTTTTTTTAAAAAAAGCAAGCTTTGGCTAATGATTTCATACCTTCTTCTCCTTCTAATCGGAAGATTGTAAGCCATTTACGTTTCCATCCACCGTTTTTTGATGGGAATTTTGCCACATCACATTAAAAAAACCGCTGGATGGGAACGCCGAGATGGACGCGAGCTCTAAAAATGAGCATAAAAAGACAAACACGCACAGCTGAGAAGGATAAACGTTTAATCCCACGTGAAAGTATGCGCGTAAACTGCGATGGAAATAGATTCCACCACGAGCATCAAAAAAGTCACGGGATAACTCGACTAACTCATTGCACGGCGTCTGAGATGTTGTTTTGCTTGTTCTGAAACGCCAGAGCAAAGTCTGTCATCAAAGTATTTAATTGCCTCCCAGACTGTTCCCAGCCCTGCTCCGAAAGAAATGACCACATGCGTCTGATCTCTCTGATGTGCAAGAAACGAGTTACTCAGTCGCTGCATCTACTTTTTCTTGTGGCGGTTTATCAGTTTATGGCTAATGTTTTTTGTGATACTCCGGAGTGGAATCCCGGGCTCCGCTCGGAAACGGCTGTTGTGTGTCGAGTGGGTCCGTGTTAGACGCGTGGACACATGAGCCGTGTTTTAAGCACA